>NC_136073.1:761392293-761448313 GCF_964261635.1 Lissotriton helveticus | reverse complement strand
TTACAGAAAATATGCTCTCAGTTTAGCTTATAGATCACCTTCCAAACCTCTGTTGGAAAAGCATGAGAAAATAGTTTTCTCTCAAACAAGATTCATGATATTCCAGCAGAAGGCTTTTTCACATGGTAAAATCACCTTAGAACACACCACAATTCCTAAAATGAGTATGGTACCATCAACTAAGCATGGGCGTAAAATCCGCTCCGCTCGCGGATTTTTCGGATTTTCGGCAAATCCGCAATCCGCGAACGCTCGCGAATTTGTCGAAAATCCGTGAATCCGCTCGCGGCGGATTTTTTGCTTGGTTGCGGCGCGCGGCGTGGTGCACGGCGTTCACTTTCCGTCATTTTAGCGTTTGCCGAGTTGTTTTTCTTTGCGAGTGACGCGCCATTTTAGATCTTGCTGCGTGTTCCCGCGGGAGTTTGTCGCCCGCGAATACGTACTCGCGGCTTGCCACCTTGCACAGCACACCTCGCGAGAGTTCGCAATTGCGAACATGTAGTTGCGGCGGAAAGGAACAATCTCGCACTTGCGAAATAGAGATTTTGCAATTTCGCACAAGAAAATCACCAGCAAACAGGATAAACCTTCAGAAAATTATGATTTTTGTCAGAATCACTCCTCAGGTTGACATTTGCATGGCCTTTTTTTTTGCAAGGAGTCCATTTTGGGGGGGGGGGGAGGAAGGAAGTGCCCCACAGTCTCCAACTTCCTGTTCCTGTCCAGCAGGCTCCTCCCAGTGCTTTGTCCATCTCCTGGTCACTTTCATTTGGATCTGGAGCTGGAAGGATTACTTTTTGTGGGTGCTGCTGGATATTTGGATTTGAGGCCTTTTTGACTGTCTTTGGATCACTTTTGGATTAGAAATCAACTTTCACAAGTAAGTTTGTTTGGGGCATTACAGTTGCTGCAAGTACAATTTTGGAACTTTTTCAGAAAATTAAATAAATTATATTGTGGGTAGCCACAGTATCCAGTAGGACCAGGGTTGGTTATGGGTGCATGATACAACTGTTTTGTTGAATTTAAACACCATTGAGGCCATGGATGGGCTGGGATTGTGCAGATTTTATTGTTTTTTGTCGTTTTTTTGGGCCTGCTGGTGTGGCCCTTTGCCCAGGGGTGGTGAGTGTTGCATGGGCCTAGTCTTTCTGTGGGGTGTCTTCTTGAATTTAAACATAATTGAGGCCATGGATGGGCTGGGATTGTGCTTATTTTATTGTTTTTTGTCGTTTTTGGGGGGCTGCTGGTGTGGCCTTTTGCTTGCCCAGGGGTGGTGGTGGTGCATGGACTGAGTGTGCCTGTGGTGTTGTCTCACTCTCTTTGATGTAAACATCATGGATGGCATTGGATTGTGGTGATTTCTGGCTGTTTTTCTGTTTTTTGGGGGTGTACTGTTGATGTGGTCTGGCCATGTGGGTGGTGGTGGTGGCCATCTTGAGTGCTGGCTGGTACAGGCAACATGTGCTTGGGGTGTAAGGGGGCCATTTTGAGGAGAGGCAGTGTCTGAGGCCTGCACTTATTTTGCCTACTTTTCATCCCTTATGCCCAGGGGTAGTGAGTGTTGCATGGGCCTAGTGTTTCTGTGGGGTGTCTTCTTGAATTTAAACATAATTGAGGCCATGGATGGGCTGGGATTGTGCTTATTTTATTGTTTTTTGTCGTTTTTGGGGGGCTGCTGGTGTGGCCTTTTGCTTGCCCAGGGGTGGTGGTGGTGCATGGACTGAGTGTGCCTGTGGTGTTGTCTCACTCTCTTTGATGTAAACATCATGGATGGCATTGGATTGTGGTGATTTCTGGCTGTTTTTCTGTTTTTTGGGGGTGTACTGTTGATGTGGACTGGCCATGTGGGTGGTGGTGGTGGCCATCTTGAGTGCTGGCTGGTACAGGCAACATGTGCTTGGGGTGTAAGGGGGCCATTTTGAGGAGAGGCAGTGTCTGAGGCCTGCACTTATTTTGCCTACTTTTCATCCCTTATGCCCAGGGGTAGTGAGTGTTGCATGGGCCTAGTGTTTCTGTGGGGTGTCTTCTTGAATTTAAACATAATTGAGGCCATGGATGGGCTGGGATTGTGCTTATTTTATTGTTTTTTGTCGTTTTTGGGGGGCTGCTGGTGTGGCCTTTTGCTTGCCCAGGGGTGGTGGTGGTGCATGGACTGAGTGTGCCTGTGGTGTTGTCTCACTCTCTTTGATGTAAACATCATGGATGGCATTGGATTGTGGTGATTTCTGGCTGTTTTTCTGTTTTTTGGGGGTGTACTGTTGATGTGGACTGGCCATGTGGGTGGTGGTGGTGGCCATCTTGAGTGCTGGCTGGTACAGGCAGCAACATGTGCTTGGGGTGTAAGGGGGCCATTTTGAGGAGAGGCAGTGTCTGAGGCCTGCACTTATTTTGCCTACTTTTCATCCCTTATGCCCAGGGGTAGTGAGTGTTGCATGTGCCTAGTGTTTCTGAGGGGTGTCTTCTTGAATTTAAACACCATTGAGGCCATGGATGGGCTGGGATTGTGCAGATTTTATTGTTTTTTGTCGTTTTTTTGGGCCTGCTGGTGTGGCCCTTTGCCCAGGGGTGGTGAGTGTTGCATGGGCCTAGTCTTTCTGTGGGGTGTCTTCTTGAATTTAAACACCATTGAGGCCATGGATGGGCTGGGATTGTGCAGATTTTATTGTTTTTTGTCGTTTTTTTGGGCCTGCTGGTGTGGCCCTTTGCCCAGGGGTGGTGAGTGTTGCATGGGCCTAGTCTTTCTGTGGGGTGTCTTCTTGAATTTAAACATAATTGAGGCCATGGATGGGCTGGGATTGTGCTTATTTTATTGTTTTTTGTCGTTTTTGGGGGGCTGCTGGTGTGGCCTTTTGCTTGCCCAGGGGTGGTGGTGGTGCATGGACTGAGTGTGCCTGTGGTGTTGTCTCACTCTTTTTGATGTAAACATCATGGATGGCATTGGATTGTGGTGATTTCTGGCTGTTTTTCTGTTTTTTGGGGGTGTACTGTTGATGTGGACTGGCCATGTGGGTGGTGGTGGTGGCCATCTTGAGTGCTGGCTGGTACAGGCAGCAACATGTGCTTGGGGTGTAAGGGGGCCATTTTGAGGAGAGGCAGTGTCTGAGGCCTGCACTTATTTTGCCTACTTTTCATCCCTTATGCCCAGGGGTAGTGAGTGTTGCATGGGCCTAGTGTTTCTGAGGGGTGTCTTCTTGAATTTAAACACCATTGAGGCCATGGATGGGCTGGGATTGTGCAGATTTTATTGTTTTTTGTCGTTTTTTTGGGCCTGCTGGTGTGGCCCTTTGCCCAGGGGTGGTGAGTGTTGCATGGGCCTAGTCTTTCTGTGGGGTGTCTTCTTGAATTTAAACATAATTGAGGCCATGGATGGGCTGGGATTGTGCTTATTTTATTGTTTTTTGTCGTTTTTGGGGGGCTGCTGGTGTGGCCTTTTGCTTGCCCAGGGGTGGTGGTGGTGCATGGACTGAGTGTGCCTGTGGTGTTGTCTCACTCTTTTTGATGTAAACATCATGGATGGCATTGGATTGTGGTGATTTCTGGCTGTTTTTCTGTTTTTTGGGGGTGTACTGTTGATGTGGACTGGCCATGTGGGTGGTGGTGGTGGCCATCTTGAGTGCTGGCTGGTACAGGCAGCAACATGTGCTTGGGGTGTAAGGGGGCCATTTTGAGGAGAGGCAGTGTCTGAGGCCTGCACTTATTTTGCCTACTTTTCATCCCTTATGCCCAGGGGTAGTGAGTGTTGCATACTTGCATGTCCCTAGTCTTTCTGTGGGGTGTCTTCAATGTAAACATCATGGATGGCATGGGATTGTGCTCATTTTTCTGTGTTTTGTCGATTTTTTGGGGTGTATAACTGAACTGATGTTCCTCTGTCTTCCATTGCTTTTAGGTGCACAAGAAGACTCAATAGAACCACCAGTGCCAGGAAGAAGTCCTGCAGCGGTGTGTGCAGCATAACGTCACGCGACGTCACGTCTGGACACAGAACCCTCTGCAACTCGTGCAACTGCTGCCTGCTGACCTGCTCTGAAGAAGATGGCCCCAAAAAAAGTAACCCGTAGCTCCTCTAGCAAGAAAGGTGCCAGTAAGGAGCAGAAGAAGCAAGTTACCAAGGACACTGGTGTGCCGCCCGCCCCTTTTTTTGTGAGTAAAAAAAAAAGTATGCCTGCAGCAGCTGCAGCGGGATCTGCTGGGGACCAAGCTGGCAGCAGCACCCCCGCTCCATTGGGCTCAGTGCCACCACCACCACCACGCCAACTTAAGTCCAAGCCCTTGAGTGCTGCAGAGGCAGCCAGTATACTTCTTCAATCACCATCGACCAGTGATGTTGGCTCATCGCAAGAAAGCAGCAGCAATGTCCCTCAATCAACACAGGTTGTTGTAGCTCATCTGACGAGTGTTGAACAACCACAGCGGCAACAACAATCACATGTGCAAGTACAAGCCCAAGTACATGTGGAAGGAGAGGCAGCGCAAGGAGATGCGCATGCAGAGGTGCATGGAGGGTCACAACAAGTGCCCACAATAGTTGTTCCTCCCGAAGTAGGGGCACATCAGGAAATCGACAATCAAGGCGAGGTATCATTTGAGGAAGCCACTCCTCCTGATGATCCTTCATTGTCTTCCACAACCCTAGCAAGGAAGAGATCAAGGGTGGTGTCTACATCCTCTTCAAGCACACCTCCTTCTGATGATACGGATCAAACTTGGGAACCAGCACCACAGCCGTCTGAGAGTGAGGCACACCATGATCCAACAAAGGTACTTAAGCGTAAAAGGAAGCTCGTCCAAAGTCTCAGACTTATGGAGTGTGATGAGGCTCAACAAGAAGTGGCGGATACTGCTGCTGATGAAGACTCTGCCAACGACGACCCAGTCATCATAAAGGTCACTGCAGCCCCAGCGGGCATGCAGCAAACAGACATTTTGACCCTAGCCCGAAGAGCTGCTGAGCGTGATGATGATGATGATGTTGTCGATGAGGAGGCAGTGGAAACACCACAATCATTGGAGTTAAGTAGTACACCAACTCGTCCCGCTTCCATATTTCTTTCTGGCAAGAAGAGACCTCCGTCAACCTCGACCTTAATTAGTGGCGGTGAAAGTGCAAAACGTACAAAAGTTGGGCAATCCAGATCCTCCACTTCATCTGGCATTAGCTTCATGACCACCACCACCAGTATCGCCGCCTCCTCCATGTCCCACAGACACTTCAAGTCCCCCGTTTGGGACTTCTTTACTGTTTGTCCAAAAAATCCAAAGTTTGCCATTTGTACCATTTGTAAGCAAGCAGTTAGTCGTGGTAAGCCAGGTACCAACTATGGTACCGGAGGCCAGAGAGGTCATCTTAGGAGACAGCACACTGTCAAATGGTTTGCGCACCTAGATGCGATCAAGAAAGGCCAAATTCAAGGAAACGTTGATGTTTCATCTGATGATGACGAGCAGGAGGAAGACGTGTCAAACACTTCCCTTACACCCAGTACCCCTGTCAGCAGCACACCCAATGTGAGGCACACTAAGAGTGTTGGAGCGAGTGAGACACCAACGCACAAAAGTTCACCAGCGAGCAAAATTGGGTCAACGAAGTCATTATCAGCCCGTAAATGCTTGGTCCAGGGCAACATTAGAACAATGCTTACTTCAGACGTGCCATATGAACGCAACCACCCACTGACGCGTCTGTATAACACTAAGCTGGCTAAAATGCTAGCTGTGGACCTTCTACCTTTTTCTTTTGTAGAAGCGGTAGGTTTTCTTGAATTAGTTGCAACGCTCTGCCCTAAATGGAAGGTTCCGAGCCGGTTCTATTTTGCCAGAGTTGCGGTTCCAGCACTACATGAAGATGTGCTGCAGGCGATTGGGGCAGCTTTGCAGAAGAGTGCTGTTCACACAATACATCTGACAACAGACATGTGGACCAGTGGCCCAGGCGATGATTACATGTGCATCACTGCACACTGGGTCTCTTTTTCAGGTGTTATAGCAAAGCTAAACGCAGGTGTTGACCCGGACCAAGTTTTCAAAGCTGCTCGGAAACATGCAACACTAGCCATGTTTGCCTTGGAGAAAAGTCACACAGCAGAAAACCTTTTGGAAGAGTTTGACAAAAAGGTGTTGTCAATGCTATCCCCCCTAAAACGCAAGATTGGTTATGTTTCCACGGATAATGGCGCCAATGTAGTTAAGGCCATGTCACAGGGTCACCATGTTAGAGTGCCGTGTTTGGCGCACTGTATCAACCTGGTAGTTCAAAAATTCTTGAGTGATAAAGAGAGTCCAGCGTTCGAGGTAATGGCCACCTGCCGCAAAATGTGCAACCATTTCAGCCATTCTTTTAAGGCCCGGAAGCATCTGCGGAGACTGCTACTTCAACGTGGAATGCCAGTGAAAGCACTCATCCAGGAGGTGGCAACACGTTGGAACTCAACCTTCTACATGCTTGAGCGTCTGCATGAGCAGTATACGGTACTCGATCACTATTTCTTGACAGAGGCTACATCTCAGAAGGAGGACCTGCGGATGAGTAAGGCGCAATGGGCCATAGTTAAAAGCCTGACAGACATGCTTCGTCCTTTTGAGTTCTTCACGCGTGCAGTCAGCCAGGAGGACTGTAATTTGGGAAAAGCTATCCCATTGTTGTGCATACTGGAGCACCAACTGATGGCGGTTTCTTCTGAGTTTGAAAAAGATGAAAAAAAAAAAAACCATTTCATTTTGTCTGAGAAATTATTACATCGCCTACGTGGTGATGAACGTCTTAAAAACATCAACTCAGATCAGCATTACATTTGTGCTACTATTCTGGATCCACGCTACAAAAAGGCGCTGGCAGACAACGCATTCTTTCCTTTCGGTGATGCAGATGTTCAAAAGTACAAACATTGGTTAGCCTGGTCAGCCAAGAGGTTTGAAAAAGAACGGCAGGTTATTGAAGGAGAAGCCAGTACATCAGCATCAGCATCAGCAGGCCATCCGCAGTCACAAGAATCCACTTCTGCACCTGTGGCTGGGGCACAAGTGACCTCTCAGCCGTTAAAGACACCGGCAACTGGATCATCTGCACCACACACAATGACAACACTAACAGTGGCTGGGGAGGAGGATTGGCTAAGTTTGATGGGGTATGGTTCTCTAAAAAATGTCACAGGCACAGCAAAAAGTAAGCAAAGTGGAGGAACAGTTGATGACCTTGAGTCGATGGTGCAGGACTATCTGAATGACTCAACAGTGGTCTTTCTTAATGAGGAGCCATTGCAGTATTGGCATGGCAAAAAACAATTGTGGCCACAGCTCTACAACCTGGCTATAAACTATTTGTCTTGCCCACTCGCAAGTGTGTCTTCTGAACGTGTTTTCAGTGCTGCTGGTGGCATTGTAACTGCCAAACGGAGCCGCCTATCGCCCAAAAATGTGGAGCGGCTGACAATGATCAAGATGAATCAGCACCTCATACCACCAGATTACAAAGTGCGAGAAAGCACGCCACATGAAGACGATGAGGACAGCAACGTAGATGAGGGGATTTTTTCTCTGTTTGGTGCCACTGACCTCATCCAGCCTGAATTCGCAGAGTATGATGACGAAATCTTGTTCTTATTCCCTGACACCGAGCCCTGAAAATGAGACAATCAATCAAGAACTTTCTTTTTCGTCCTTATTCACTTTTATTCCTGTGTGCTTTGTGTCTCTCTTTCTTTGTTTTGCACAGTTAATTTAATTCAAACTTTAATCACCTAATCCCAAAAAGAAGACCATCATCAGTACTGTCTTCACTTGTTTGCTTATTGATTTGAAGGTGCCGCAGTCTACATTCCTCAGGTTCACAAGTTCTGAAGAACATGCTCCTCTATCCTCCTCCTCCAGACTGCGATTTCCCTCCAAGCAGAGTGCTGGATTACGCACAATGAAGAAAGACTCAGCACTTGTGGGGGTGTTGTACTTCTTTGCGGGTGAGTTGACGGTTTTGGGCCCATTGCTGTGAAGCTCTAATAATGGACAAAAGTGTTTTGGACCAAATATGAGGTGAAAATTTCTTGCCGTTTTTGCTGACTTGCTTGCCTTTGAGGTGCTCTTTGGCGGGGTTCCGGGGGTTTGTGTGTAATTTTTGGTGTCTGTCGAAGCACTGCTGCGACAGTCTAATCTTGATTGCATTTGCTTTTCAGGAAATCCGTGGTGGAAAACAGGAGTTATGATGATTGATGATGACCTAGCTGCACAGCGCGTTACTTTGGACCGAAGGCCGAGAGATATTGTAAGTATGAGATTTAGCTTTTTCGCTGTTTGGGGGTGTTGTCGGGTGTTTTTTTGCGGGTGGGTTGGCGCCGGCGGGTCTTGCCTGGGGCATTCCTGGGAAGGTCTAATACCGGATACAAGTGTTTTGGACAAAATCCATAAGGAACAGCCTTTTTTTTGCCATTTCTTCAGACATCTTGCTCAATGTAGCATTTTGGGGGGCTTCCTGCTGTTCGTGGGTGGGTTGCGGCCGGGGTCTCTGTCGAAGCACTGCTGCGACAGTCTAATCTTGATTGCATTTGCTTTTCAGGAAATCCGTGGTGGAAAACAGGAGTTATGATGATTGATGATGATGACGACCTAGCTGCACAGCGCCGCGTTTGGACCGAAGGCCGAGAGACATTGTAAGTATGAGATTTAGCTTTTTCGCTGTTTGGTGGTGTTGTGTCGCGTGTTTTTTTGCGGGTGGGTTGGCGCCGGCGGGTCTTGCCTGGGGCTTTCCTGGGAAGGTCTAATACCGGATACAAGTGTTTTGGACAAAATCCATAAGGAACAGCCTTTTTTTTGCCATTTCTTCAGACATCTTGCTCAATGTAGCATTTTGGGGGGCTTCCTGCTGTTCGTGGGTGGGTTGCGGCCGGGGTCTCTGTCGAAGCACTGCTGCGACAGTCTAATCTTGATTGCATTTGCTTTTCAGGAAATCCGTGGTGGAAAACAGGAGTTATGATGATTGATGATGATGACGACCTAGCTGCACAGCGCCGCGTTTGGACCGAAGGCCGAGAGACATTGTAAGTATGAGATTTAGCTTTTTCGCTGTTTGGTGGTGTTGTGTCGCGTGTTTTTTTGCGGGTGGGTTGGCGCCGGCGGGTCTTGCCTGGGGCTTTCCTGGGAAGGTCTAATACCGGATACAAGTGTTTTGGACAAAATCCATAAGGAACAGCCTTTTTTTTGCCATTTCTTCAGACATCTTGCTCAATGTAGCATTTTGGGGGGCTTCCTGCTGTTCGTGGGTGGGTTGCGGCCGGGGTCTCTGTCGAAGCACTGCTGCGACAGTCTAATCTTGATTGCATTTGCTTTTCAGGAAATCCGTGGTGGAAAACAGGAGTTATGATGATTGATGATGATGACGACCTAGCTGCACAGCGCCGCGTTTGGACCGAAGGCCGAGAGACATTGTAAGTATGAGATTTAGCTTTTTCGCTGTTTGGTGGTGTTGTGTCGGGTGTTTTTTTGCGGGTGGGTTGGCGGGTCTTGCCTGGGGCATTCCTGGGAAGGTCTAATACCGGCTAGAAGTTAGTTGGACAAAATCCATAAGGAAACACCAGTTTTGGCACTTTGTAAGTTAGGGTTCGTTAGGGTTAGCCCTAGCAGCAGGATTGCATGTGTTTAGGGGGGTTCTATTGCAACGCGGTTCTGTTGTTGTAGAGCACTGTTGGAGCGATGCTGGCTATGGATACTTTTGCTTGCAGGCAAGTGGTTTGAATACAATCCACGGTCTGTATTTGGGTCTACTGTTACTTTCAAAGTACGTTTTGTAACCATTTTTCTGCTAGGCATCATCAAAGTGTGACTTTTTGAACCACACAGCGTACATACCTTTTATTTATTTATCAGTGGTATTGTAATAGCACTTCCTGTTTTCCGTTCAATAATTACAGGCCGGGTTTCAGTCAACATCCGCCAGGCAGGCAGTGGACAGGGTGTCTCTTCTGTCAGTGGTCACCACCACATTGATGGACGAAGCGTCAGCTGGAATGGAGGAGTGCCGCCAATAAGAGGAATTGTTTGCTGCATGCAACTTACTTACCAATTTCAACAGGACAACTCCAACAACATACGCAATACAGATACAGTATCCATTGTTGTCTTTTATTCTATGAGTGTGACTGCATGTGCTTACCTTTACTTTGTAACCAAAGATTGTCTGTAAACTCTGTATCTTCAATTATTGTTTGTCCATGCTCTGCTTTTTTTTTCTTCTCTCAACAAAACCTACCCAAAAAGAAACCCCCATTCCCATCCATTTTACAAACCCTAACCCTCTTCCCCCGGGCTGTGTTGTTTTGCTTGATGTCTGACTAAAATGACATCAATAATTCCACACACTTGCTGGGGAGGATAAGGTGATAGCAGCAACAGGCTGGTGAAGGAATACGAGGATATCTTCTAGACTTACTCAGCTTCAGTACTATATCTTCTAGTAGTAGTAGCCAATGTCAAATAAATTCAACGCAAGTACTAGTTATACTTGCAATACTTTACCATTTGTTAGGCTACATTATGGCACTGTTCTAGTGTACTGTCACCTGCTATTTTCTCGATCGTACCGTAACCGTTGTAATGCTACAGTAAGGAGTACAAACAAGGTTTCGTTTTCTTTTTTTCCATAGGCATGCAACTGCCACTGTGTCACACCACTAGTAACACCGCAATGAGGAAATGTCACCCGCCCAGGAATGACAACGTTAATCCCCATTTCACCTGGAGCCAGCCCTGGGCCTAGCCCTAATTTCTAACACAAATTACAGGTAAGATAAGCGTTTGGTGGGAGGTAGTATAATGGAGTATTATTTCGGAGTAGACAAGAGTTTGACGGTTGTACTACTAAAGTCCTACGACTGTTCAGGAAAACAAAGTTACTGTTACACCCCCGCCCCCCACCCACCAGACTGAAAAGCAGTAAAAAACAGGTATGGTCAGATAAAGTAGTTGAAAAATATATTTATTTATCCCTAACAAAATAATCTCCCTCACCCACCCTAACCCCAACGATTGTCTCTGAAACGTCCCAAAACGATCCCAACTCCCAAATCCCACCCCCCAAAAGTCTATAAAAAAAGGGCAAGGGACACTCCACTACTGGAGGGTGCTGGTGCTGGTGCATGATGCGGCATGGGCATCATACTCCTTGCGGAGGGTGGCAAGCTCGGAGCGGAGGCCCTTAACCAAGGTCTTATACCTCAGGACCTCCTGCTCCAGGTTGGACATGCGGACTCGGAGGCGGTGTTGGCGTTCCTTGCAGCTCCTGTGGGGGGCAGCTGGTGTTTCCGGTGCTTGGCGGTGGCGGTCGGCTTTCTTAGCCCGGCTCGGTCCCGCTGGTTTAGTCACGGAGGAGGATGCAGTCGAAGATGTTGCCCCGCTCGACTGCGTGTCCTCCTCCTCCTCCAGGGCCACCAGCCGCCGATACTCGGCGACTGTGGCCTCCAGCCTCCGTTGCCGGGCCAATCTAGCCTGCTCCCTCCTTGTTGTTGATTTGGAAGAAGGAGCAACTATATGAAGAAAGAAAGACATAGTCTGTAACCAATGCTCCTTATTAATAACACAAAGTGATTGAGCCGAAAGTTGGGTCACAGAGTACAAGTAGCAAATTGAAAGCACAGTACATAACTATTGAGGACAGTATCTATGTAACCCTCCCACTTCTGCATCCTTGCTCTAACAGTAGTGGTAGTTTAATGAACTAATTCTACGACCACTATGGACTTCCATTACAGTCGACTATGACAGTACACCAGTCTTATTCTTCTTCTTCTCTCTTGTTTAGGGAAATGGGTACGTTATCTTATGCAAGCCGGCAGAATGACATGGACACAGCACAGTGAAGTTGCACCCGAGAAAAAAAGTTGCACACCATGATGATGGAGACAGACTTGCGTTACTGTACCGGTCCAGTACATGCAGGTGGTGAAGCTATTACTTTTCTATTACGGGTGGCACTGAGAATACTCTGTTACAAGGGCTACTGCTTAATTAATTTACCTTTCACCCTACAGTGCAAATGAGTACTAGAAAAGGAAACTGAAGAAGCTAACTAATTTGATTATCTATCACTTCACATGGGACGTATTTAATGACAGATGAGATGACTTTAGGTGCTTTGCTTAATATTGAGTGAACACAGTGATACACCCACACATGAATGACGTACTACAAGTAAACTAAAGTTATTAAGAGAGGTACGGAGTGTCCACCGTAATAACCAGATATATGCTGTGAATGCAAACGCAATACAAAGTACTGCTACTATTCATGGAAGTATTGGACACATTTACAATTTCTTTTCCTTGCCTTCCCTGCACTGGGACGGACGTGCGGGTGCGGTGGTACATGCTCTTCAAGGTAACACTTACTTCACCTGGCGACCATCTACTCTCTCTAGATACACATTTGCTATGTAAGAGTCAGAGAATACCATGCTCCAGGCATCCATTCATTCAAAGTATACGCACACATACAGTTTCTGTTTCACCCACCCAGGCTGCTGTCCTTCCACCCATCCTTGCTTCATCATTGACCCAGCCATGCACCATACCATATTCTTTCCTTCCCAGCCACCTCTGGGTCCAAGCAAACACATATCGTTCTTCTTTGCCAGCCATCATACAAGTTCGCGTCCCACTTACTTACACCCTTCTTTCGCTTTTCGTTCATCCCATCCATCACGTTCGTCTAAGAACTTATTGGGATTCTTCTCACCAAAAACTTCACAGCTAAGTCGAAGTACATTTCGAGGAGGCTACTACCTGGTTGATTTGTAATTGTAATACACCCGTGCAGAAAGCACACTATGCAGTCTTCAATCTCAATAAGTAAGGAATATATAGCTTACCTGTTTCCGCCACCACCGTTTGATCCCCCACAGGAACGGCCACCAGCTCTTCTACCGCCGCATCCTCCCCAGAGGCCTCCGAGTCCAAGTCCAACACATCAGCCACCTCCGCGCTGGCCCCGTCACCAGATGTTACACCTACAAAGTACATTTAAGAAAGTTAGAATACACCACTCACTACTATATAATATTTGGTCTAGGAGAAATGTTAAAAAAACAGAATACAATGTAATAATTTGTGACTGTCTACTCCATAGTAAAAATGTCCCATTTTCCAGGGAAGGCTGTTGTCTTGCTGCACTTTTATGCACAACTGATGAATGCTTGCTTTTGATTTTTAACACGCACCACTTTTTCTCCTAACAGACAGAAGCTTGACTCCTGAGTCCTAAGAACACGACCAGGATCAAGTTCAAAGTAGGTGAGAGTTCGGCTCGACCACAAGAAATGTGTCCAATTAATCGTCAGCACTAACCACTTTTCCGTTTACAGTTAAATAGTTTTATGACAAAGTAGATTTCAATAAATGTGTTTACTTTTAATAAAGCTTTTACACTTAAATAGACTCTGTGGTTTTTGTTCCTCTAGACTAGAGTGGATGAGCTAAAGGTTTTGGAATTTTTGCAAGCATGAGTGCCTCTGACACTTCTTGACTGTGCTGTGACTCCGTACTACTCTCTTGTCCTGCGTACGATAATCTAGAGATCATTGGGGATCTATAATCGGTGACTTCGGGAGCTGAATGACTCTGCCACACTATCTAGTCAGTAAGGAGACAGTGCATAGAGGTATTGCTGAATATAATGGGAGTCCAATGGAATTGCCAAATGTCCAATCTTAGTTAGCTACACAGACAGACTAATAAAAATAGTCTAGTAATACCACAGGGAGTCATCATATTCGAGGCAGGATAAGAATTTATATTCAGTCTACAAGAAGATCAAAGACGATTTAGAAAAAATCGAATGAGGAACGCTAGGAAAAAATAGGTACTGTTTAGTAAAATGTAAACTTACTGGGGCCAGCAAAGGAGCCCTCGCCTGCCCGATCCTGGCCTGCATCCTCAGCACCCTCCTCCTGTGTCCTCTTGCCCTTGGGGGGAGCTGATGTACAACATGAAAGAAAGAAAAACCATAAAACATGGATGAGATTTTTCAACCAAATCAAACATTTCAAAAGAACAATAACAACATATTTTGGAAAAATAGCAAATAGATAGACAACTATTCCACGGGATCTATCTCATGTGGTATACTACGTTATTCGTATTGCCTGATTTGCGGAACGTTGACTTAGAAAGTTCCTATGTAACTCAATAAACAGACTACTAAAGAGGTTTGCCTAGGCCTGGCACTGCAGGCAGTAGTGCACAACACGTGACAGACAAAGTCCATCCTGCTTGCAGATCAGTGAATACTCAAACTATCAATCCACCCGCCACCACCGCCACTATTTCTTCTGATAGCCATGTGACTGTCTAAAGGAAGGACACTGGACTTCAGTCTGTTGGGGCTGATTTATAAGTCCCTTGCGGAAGTTGCGGCTGATTTTCCTCCATTGTTGCGTGCCTTTTCTGACGCAGCGGCAGAACAAAAGACTCGCCATGGTGTTGGTGCGGCGTATATATTAAAAAAAAAACACATATGGGCATATGGGCGATGCATCACGTTGTAAAGCCCTGCGCCATCAGGGGGCGTTCCGGCGCAAGGGAGGGCGTACCTGCGCAGGAACGAATCCTAAAAGTGGCTGAGGGAAATCTACAAGATGTCAATCAGTCATTTTTATGACAATGATGCATGACTCAAACCCTGCGCGCTTGAAGCCGACGTACGGCTTGATGCAGCATTGGGGAGATAGGGTACCCCAGAGCATTGCTGGAGCTGCGCCATCGTTGGCACGCAACTCCAGCAATGCGCTGCCTTTACGGCACAGATGCGTAAGGCTTCTGTGACGTTTTGGGCCAATGGGTGGTGGTGGCATGGCACACAATTACTGCCGCATCCCTGCTACTTTGCAGGGATGCGCCGGTAATTGAAAATATGACCCTTACTGTCTAGCATTACGCAGTTCTTTTCTTTACAGTACACTGATACATAATTTCTCAGGCCAATGAAATGCTTCTGAACACAACATACAAAACAAAGAAGCATAGTAGCAAGCAAGGCTACTGAGAAGGAGAGCAGTGCACCTGAAAATGAAATGCATAGAAGATTTTGAAATATAATTTACCTCAATGTAATCGGCAGCATTATTGCTCTTGGTAAAGAACAAAGATTTGCAAATAACAGAGCCGGATAAAACAGAGTAGTAAATGTACTACTACTACTACTCACCAAGCCCGGGGACCTCTACGCCGAGCGCGTCCAGCAAGTCCCGCTCCCGGTCCATGACATCGGTCCAGCGGTGGGTGGCCTGATTATACGTGCGCCGGACCCCAGAGATCTTGTACATGGCCCGGCACACCTTCTCCCACCGCTGGCGGCGCTCCCGGATGCCATAGCCGGTCGCGATCTTGCCGCCTCCCAGGATCGTCTTGGGGAGGCGGCGCTGGACATGGAAGATCAGTGCCGCCACTTCCTCCGCGCTAAAGATCTCCCTCGGGACCACTTGCTCCCCCCTTAAACGCCCGCACGGGAGCCGGTCACGGGGTGCGGGACCCTTCCCCTTCTCAGGGTGCTTCCCGGCTCCCTTTACCATGGTCTGGGCAGAAATAAACTTAAATGATAAAGAAGAAATAGAATAGTGAAGAAGAAAATAAAAGAGTTTAAAAAAGTAGTTTAAAAGTAACTAAAAGCTGCAGAAAACACAAAAATATAGAGCTAGAAAAATAGAGGGTTAGATAATAAGTAAAATTAGATCAAAAAAACTTCAAACAAGCAAAGGATGGCAGAGATTGAGAGAGGATAGAGAAAGCATGCCCAGAACCATAGCAATGAATGAGAAACAAGATGGCCGCGCCCGTTCACGACCGCGTGGGTAAGTTCGCGCGAGATTTTCCTTGCGAGTACGCGCGAACTTGTACTCGCGAGCAGCACACTTTGCGAGATTACACATAGCGGGCGGAAACGGAATTACGTCACGCCAACAAGATGGCCGCGCCCGTGTACGACCGATAGGGTAACTTGGCAAACGAATAGCTAGAAGCGCCTCGCGAACACGCGCAAGATCACGCGAACATACACGTCGCAACAAAAACAATTTTGTATTCGCACGTATTCGCGGCTTCCGAAATCGATCTCGCACGGATTCGCGCCCCAAATAACGCGCGAAATTGCAAAAAAAACGATTTTAGCTAAAATGAAAGCAATGAGCAGGTGCAAAAGTTCAAACTTAACATTAGTAACATTCAAGGTAGTGCTTCCTGATGGGCCCCTCCAGAGTTTGCAACAATTCTATGACCCTGCTATGACCCAAACAGCAGGCTCATAGAATAGCACCATAAAGGTCCTGTAAAAAAAAAAAATCACTGCAACAAATAGCAAATTACAGATAAGGAAGGAAGCAGGTGCCAGCCAGACTGGAACTTTCAAAATTACTGACACATTAATGAAACACAAATTAATTGATGGCAGTTGAAGAAGGGCAGGTGTGCTAGCTTTTTTCAACCACCATAATCTACAGTAATAAATAAACCTAATAGGTGCCTGTGAGGATGTACTAGAGGGTGGCATGGGTGTCCCAGAGGGTGGCAGTGGTGAAACAGAGGGTGCTGTGAACCTGTGATGATAAACCAGACGTAGAAACAACATAGTCGCGGCCGTTGCAAGCCGAAAAGTAAGTTCGCAATTGCGAACTTGTCCCAAAATCGGCGCGAACACGCGCCAACACAAAAAACGGAAAAATCCGCAAGTCCGCTAGAGTTCGCGGATCTTCGCGGATTGCGAATCCGTAAATACGCAAGTTCGCGGATTGCCAATCCGCAAAATCCGCCCATGCTTAGCAGTGACCATGGTGATGCCACTTCTGTCCTGAGTGTCAGGCAGACTTGTACAAGACGCATTAGTTATGTGTCACTCTCCAGGAAGTCCTGGTGCGCCAGGCATCGGACCAAAGGGTACGTCCCTCGGTTGGGGAGCTTGCTGAATACTTGTGTGCTCTTGTTTTGCTCAGATACCTAAGTCCCGTGTGTTGAACTTTTCCCAAGAATGTCTGCAGAAGTGGAGCCTGTTTTTGATTTCTGTGGACTGTTTAGAGACAGAATTTTGGAGTTGGTAAGGTTCTGGGAGGAGAGAGGCATAGGGGATGGAGTGATTCCAAAAGGAGTGGCTGAGGTGTCTTCCAGCCCAGTGTGGTGAAAGAGGGTTAGTGTAGCCCAGCTAGGTCTCGGTGTAGGGGCTCACGTCCTGTCTCAGAGGAAAAGGAGTTGGTGGGACTGCGTGTCTCCAGGTGCCCGAAACCCAGTCTCGGGGCCTGGAATATTTCTGAAGGGAACGTCAGGTCGGGGGCCTAGGCTGTACCAATAGGTCATTTGAGGAAGATCTCCCAGAGTGTTTGAAGAACGTGGAACATCGGTGAATAGGGTTTCAGTAGTTCTGGTGTCTGCCAGTACTGCTCCATGTGGGAGAGTTTTGTTCTGGAGGGTGCTTCAGAAGTAGAGGTAGGGTGGGGCATTCTTGCCCGTGACCTCTGGTCAGCCTGAGGGTGCGGACCCTAGGTTGAAGGATCAGTGGTAGTTTGGAACTACACTGAGAAAGGGAGTGGAGAATGGCTATTGTAGGCCAGGGGTTACTACCCCCCACTCTGTGGATTGGCAAGGACCAGTGGTATCTGGGTGGCCTAGGGCCTGGTCCTAGCCATGGACAACTAAGGAGTACCAGTGGGGTAGCCTAGTTGGGCCTGTTTTTTTTAAGTATGTGCTTGTCTTATGGATCAACGTGGCGTAGAACCGGAGGGCGTCCCTGCAGTGCGGGCCCGCGTCTGTGTTCTATCGCCCAAAGCAGGGAAATCCATCACAGTGGTGACTGGCCTACCCTGCGTTTTGGCTGGAAGGGGGTTGTGTTGGACTTGGCCCTTCTGGCAGGTTCACCCCTGAACTTTTTGCTTTTATTTGTGACATGGTGTTAGTGATTTTTGGTTTCTGCGCACTTTACCACTGTGTCCCAGGGTAAAGTGCGTGCGTGTGGTAAGGTAGGCCTGCCCTCCCATAGGAATGCATGGGGAATGTATGTGTCCCTGGTAGTTCCTGATGCGTGGGGTGTGCAGGCTCGAGTCTGGTATGTGCGGACTGGTGTGATTGAATGCTGCGCAATTATGTATGCTGCATGATTGTGTCTAGTGTGGAAGTGCCACTTCTAGACATTGGTGTGTGTGTGCAGTAAGGGTGCTGGCATGTGATTGGCTGGTAAGCCTGGCTCCAGGAGTCTTGGTGGGTCTGCCCGGTGGTGAATGGAGAGATTAGCATGCTGATGTGAGGGAGGGGTGCACCTGGGTCCTGAATAGGGCTGGGCTTTTCCCACACAATGCTGGCTCCGCCCCCTGTGGTGCGTCTAACGACCCTAGCCCTGCCAGTGAATAGAGTGAGGGGCTGAGCACATCAAGGGTGCTCCCAGACCAGCTGCGACTGGTTCTTCCCCCACCCTGCACCTTTAGACAAAGGATTTCTCTGTATAAAAGGAGGCTGTGACCTCTTGTCAAATGTTCTTGTTTCTGACTGGAATCTACCAGGGGCGTGCTGCTGCTTGGACCCAGGGGAAGGCTTGCCTCCCTGGGCCCAGCCCAGCCCCTGGATTGCTGATGGACTTCTTTTGGACCTGGGGTGACTGGAGGACTTTTTCTTTGGTAGGAGCTGCCTGCTCCCCTTTCCCTACCCCAGGAGTCCTTCTTTACCCAAGTTGCTGGGGCCCTGCTTGCTTATGGGGTCATCCCAGAGTGCCCTGTTGCTGTCAGTGCCCCCCAGCGGCTTAAGGGCGCTTTATTTCTCATTACTGGGCATAGCGCTGTCGTTTTCCCGAGGAGGGAAGCGCTCCTGCCCTTTCTTTTCCCCCGAGCGCACAAGTGCCACCCTACGTCTTTATTCACATTTATTTATTTAATTATGGGTGCCCACCCCGTTTATATGGTCCATTGCGAGTGCACACCTCGCTTCTGCCGTTTATTTTAGACTTCGAGGGGGCCCACCCCTCATTTATGCCCCGAGTTTTCACCGCCGCGGACCGAGCGCCGCAAAACAGGAAGCCAGGCACTACGGTGCCCGGGGCCGGACTTCCGGTTTTGGAGGGAAGTCCCGCCCGCCGCCGCGCCACGTTTGGCTGCCCGCTGCCGCCGGGAAAGAAAAAAACGAAGCCGGCCGACTGATGGCCTCCTCGCAGCCCGGGGTTCCCATGTGCTGGAGGGAGCCCCAGAAGTAAAGTCCCACCCCCGCCTGGTGTCGGGCCAAGAGAGAAAAGAAGCCGAGCCGGACCCAGCAGGCACCTTTCCTGGAGTCCCAGTCCCGAGATGGGGGACCGGGTGAAGAAGGGCGCCAGCAAACAGCAGTGGACAGCGGGTGGGGGCGCGAGGCGCATTGCCGGTGCCTGCCCCCACCGCAAGCGCCAGGAGTTGACCTATGGCCACCCTTAGGAGCCCCCCGCCAGAGAACAGCCCGGTAAGTGTGGAGGGCTGCGGGGAGAAGCTCCGAGTAGGCATTGTGGTGCCTTCAATGCACAGTGGCTCAGTTACATGTCGGGCGGCCCCGGATGGCAGTGGGCCACCCCAACGTTTCAGCAGGCCTATTTCCTTCCCCCACCACTTTGACTGTAATTTCAGGTGCCCCGTGTGGCCCCTACCCTGGGCATTTGTATTTAAAGTACCGTCGCGCGCCACAGTACTGGGGGGGCGAGTCCTCCTTCATGAAGAGGGGGCGCAGCATTCTTTTAAGAGCCTAGAGGGCTCCTTGGGACATCATATTTTTAGAGCCCAGATGGCTCCAACCAATTTGACAGAACCAGAGGGTTCCGAGGCCCCGCAGTATTGTTCTAGAGCGTAGAGTGCTCCTCAAAATGCACAGTACTTACCCAGAGCCCGAGCGCTCCAGCCCTTTTGCGCAGTCCTTGTCCTGGGGTCCAGTGAGGGCCCAGCCGCAGTTTTTGATTCACAGCTGCCCTGCAAGTAGTGGGCTGCTGCACCGTTTAGGTTTTCCTTCCTCCTATGGACTTGTACTTTGGACTGAGACACACTCCTTCATCCCTACCCTGGCCTTCCCCAGCTGCGCAGTACTTAGTGCCAGCTGCAGCGTTTAGGCCCTGTTCTGTCCCTATCCTCAGCTGCCCAGCAAGTAGTGGGCAGCTGCTACGTTTAGGTTTTGGAGCAGTGGCGCAACCTGGACTTTGATGTAAGTTCTGTGCTAATGTGATTTCTGGGAATTGTTCTTTGCTGCACCTCTGAATGTGTTTTTGATGTGTCATGTGCCTTGTTCTTACACCGCTGAATGTATAGTTATGCATCATGTGTCTTCCTTCCCTACACCTCTGAATATTGTGATGCATCATGTGTAATATGTTCATGCTTATACCCCTCGATGTATGGTGATACTTAGGTGGTTGTTTTCTCCTAGTACAGGTGTTGCTAGTGAGGTCCTGGTTCCCTGCGTGACATTCTCCTAAGGTGGTTAGGGTTGCGTAGGTGGTACTTACCTCTTACCAGTGCTTACTGGTTGTGTGCTACATGGTTATTTGGTGTTTAACTATCTCTAATGGCCTGATACTGAGCCTGCCCCCTGACCAGAGTCCCAGGACCAGTGACTCTATTGTTCCTTCTCTGACAAAGTGCTGGGACTTGTCTGATCTCCGTGGGTCGCTGGGGCCTCGCCTGAAGTGTGCCTCGCTCACTCCCCTGCAGCTCGTGCCTAGCCGCCCCCGCCATGAGCTGCACCGCTCCTTGTGAAGCCGTGCTCTGCTCCTCCTGGGCCGCCCGCATCCTGCACCTCCGCAGCTTGTGCCTGGGCTGCCCTCATGCCTCGAGCCGCGCCGCTCTCCTCTGAGCCACGTCCGCTTCGCTGGGCCGCCCGCACCCTGCCCCCTCCTCCTCTGAGCCCACATCTTGGTCGCACCAACCAAACGCTTGTAGCGCGCGGGTCACCACCGCCCTCTCAGGCCTACTGGGGAGATCACTTAATTATATGTTCTATATTCTAAAAGTGTTATTTCTAAAAGTGCTTATTCCAGACAGTGGTCCAGGTGGCCCTGTCCTGTATATATCCCCTGTAAATTCTGCCCGTGCCTCTGGCACATTGTAAAGTATGTGGTTATTATCTAATGTGTTTTGGTGTAATATAAAGGCTATTTTTATATATAACCTTGTGTGGAGTTTCCTTTGTGGTGGGCCTTGGGTGTTGTTGCTGGGGGTGCGTGCGCAAACACTTAACTCACATTGCCTCCGAGTTTAGCCTCACTTCTCGTGCTACGTTACCGAGGGGGGGGAGCAGGGGTTATCTTGGCATGTAACTCCCTTGCCCTGACGTGGAAGTGGTGGTCTCTGACTGACTTTGGCACAAGCCCTGGCCAGGCAGGGTTCCCATTTCTAACATACACAATCAAATACAGTCACTCACCCATACCCACCCTCACACACCCTCACTCACCCTCACTCACCCTCATACCTTCACCCTCACAACCCTCTCACACTCACTCCTCACCTTCACCCCTCACACCCCCACACACCCTCACCCTCACACCCCTTCACCTCCACCCTCACACCCCCTCACCCTCACCCTCACACCCCCACACACTCACACACCCTCACACCCTCTCACCCTCACAAACACTCCCACACTGTCACTCACACTCACCCATCCTCACACACCCTCACTCACCCTCACGCCCTCACCTCCCTCACCCTCACAACCCTCTCACCCTCACTCACCCTCACTCGCTAACACTACCAACACACCCTCACCCTCACACCCCCTCACCCTCAGATACCTCCTCACCCTCACACCCCCACACCCCTTCATCCTCACCCTCACACACCCTCATATACCCTCACCCTCACACATGCTCCCCCTCACACAGCCTCACCCTCACTCACCCTCTCACCCTCACACACCCTCTTACCCTCACAAACCATCTTACCATCACACACCCTCTCACCCTCACACCCCCTCACCCTTGCATCCCCTGACCCTCACATCCCCTGACCCTCCCTCACACCCTCACCCTCACACACCCTCACCCTCACACACCCTCACCCTCACATACCCTCACCCTCACACACCCTCACACTCTCACCCTCACTCACCCTTTCACCCTCACACACCCTCTCACCCTCACACACCCACTCACACACCCTCTAACCCTCACACCCCCTCATCCACACACTCCCTCACCATCACACCCCCACACCCTCACCCTCACACACCCTCACTCACCCTCTCACCCTCACTCACCCTCTCACCCTCACACCCTCTCACTCTCACACACCCTCTCACCCCCTCACCCTCAAACACATTCACCTTGTCACCCTCACCCTCATACACCCTCACCCTCACACCCCCTCACCCTCACACCCTCACCCTCACAGCCACTCACACTCACACCCTCACCCTCAGAACCCCTCCCCCTCATAACACCACACCCCACACCCTCCCCCTCACAACCCCACACCCTCTCCCTTACACCCTTTCACCCTCACTCCCCCTCCCACCCCCACACCCCCGCACCCTCACACCCCACACCATCACACACACCCTCACCCTTACACACCCTCACCCTAATTCACCCTCACCCTCACACCCCCTCACCCTCATACCCCCACACACCCTCACACACCCTCACCCACACACCTTCACACCCCCTCAACCTCATACCCCTCACACTCACACTGTCACACCCCCTCACACCCCTTTACCCTCACACCCCCTCACCCTCACACCCCCTCACCCTCACATACCCTCTCACACCCTCACATACCCTACCACACCCTCACACACCCTCACTCACCCTCACACACCCTCACATCCCCTCTCCCTCTCACCCTCACACCCCCTCACTCACCCTCACACACCCTCACCCTCACACCCCCTCATCCTTACCCTCACACCCCCTCACCCTCACACCCTCACACCCCCTCACCCTCACACCCTCACACACCTCCTCAGTCTCACACACCCTCACTCTCATACCACCTCACCCTCACACCCCCTCATCCTCACCCTCACACACCCTTACCCTCACACACCCTCACCCTCACACACCCTCTCACCCTCACACACCTTCTCCCCCTCACCCACACACCCCCTCACATCTCCTCACCTTCTCTCAAACCCTCACCCTCACACCCCCTCACCCTCACACCCCTTCACACACCCTCGCGCACCCACGACCTCACACACCCTCACCTTCACTCACCCTCACACACCCTCTCACCCTCAGACACCCTCTCGCCCTCACACACCCTCTCGCCCTCACACACCCTCTCACCCTCACACCCTTCACCCTCAGACACCCTCACACACTCACCCTCACATCCCCTCACACCCTCACCCTCACACCCCCCTCACACACCCTCTCACCCTCACAAACACTCACACAAAGTCACTCACACTCACCCATCCTCACACACCCTCACTCACCCTCACACCCTCACCTCCCTCACCCTCACAACCCTCTCACCCTCACCCGCTAACACCACCAACACACCCTCACCCTCACACACCCTCACCCTCACACCCCCTCACCCTAACCCCCTCACCCTCACATACCTCCTCACCCTCACACCCCCTCACTCTCACGCACCCACACCCCCTCATCCTCACCCTCACACACCCTCACCTTCACATACCCTCACCCTCACACATGGTCCCCCTCACACACCCTCACCCTCACTCACCCTCTCACCCTCACACACCCTCTTACCCTCACAAACCATCTCACCCTCACAAACCATCTCACCATCACACACCCTCTCACCCTCACACCCCCTCACCCTCTCATCCCCTGACCCTCACATCCCCTCACCCTCCCTCACACCCTCACCCTCACTCACCCTCACCCTCGCCCTCACACACCCTTACCCTCACACACCCTCGCACTCTCACCCTCACTCACCCTTTCACCCTCACACACCCTCTAACCCTCACACACCCACTCACCCTCACACACCCTCTCACCCTCACACCCCCTCACACACACACGCCCTCACCATCACACCCCAACACCCTCACCCTCACACACCCTCACTCACCCTCTCACCCTCACTCACCCTCTTACCCTCACACCCTCTCACGCTCACACACCCTCTCACCCTCACACACCCTCACCCTCACACCCCCTCACCCTCACACCCTCACCCTCACAGCCACTCACCCTCACACCCTCACCCTCAGAACCCCTCACCCTCATAACCCCACACCCTCCCCCTCACAACCCCACACCCTCTACCTCACACCCCCTCACCCTCACTCCCCCTCACACCCCCACACCCCCGCACCCTCACACCCCACACCCTCACACAGACGCTCACCCTCACACACCCTCACCCTCATTCACCCTCACCCTCACACCCTCTCACCCTCACACCCCCACACACCCTCACACACCCTCACCCACACACCTTCACCCCCCCTCACCCTCATACCCCCTCACGCTCACACTGTTACACCCCCTCACACCCCTTCACCCTCCGACCCCCTCACCCTCACACCCCCTCACCCTCACATACCCTCTCACACCCTCACTGTCAGATAGCAGGTCACCGCGCCTGCATAAACTACAATTCCCAGCAACCCTGGGCATGAAACTACTGATCCCCGAATCCCCGGCGAGAACAGGATATTACGGGGCGGAGCCTGACAGACAGGGCTCGTGATTCTGTTTTCTGAGGTAGCGGCTGCTCTTCTGTTGTCCTGTTGGTTTCTGCAGCCCTCGCTGATCCTGCATCAGAAGTATAACGTCCTTGCCGGTATTGTGGTTATCGCGCTGGCTAGCGCGTTTGGTTTTGTTGGTTACTGGCTATTCAACGTGTCTGTGTTGCCTCGCGGCTGCGAGGAACAAACTGTGCCCATAGTGATTTCCGGGCTTGATTATTACCCGCTCTGTGAATTCAAACAGCGGTGTTGTTCGCTGCTACAGTCCTGGCTCATTTTAGTGGCGGAGTGCAGGGGGGGAGTACGGACCTCCGCACCACCGTCACGAATCAGTGACATGGTTTTTTGCCTAACAATTAATGGATAAACAAATACCAAAGCGGATGACTGTAGTGAGGGAACTACGTCATGCCGTGTTTGGTTTAACCTACGTGTGAATACTTGGAAAATAGGGACTTTCTCGCTCTCTTATCACAGGAGGAATATTGTGCACATTTCAAGAGGAGCTTTCACTTATTACAGCACAAGCTGCTTATTTCATTTGGTGCTATGATTTGATTGATTAAGGAACTATTCCATCTAGCTTGCTGACAATTGGCAATGGGTATGTTACTAGAGATAGCTAATGGTTTAGGCAGAATGTGGGCTATGCTTTATGTTTATACATTCTCTTGTGTTCTATAGGATAGAAGGAAGGCTGAAGAAACAGCAGTTTGGTGTATGAACGCATTGCTTACAGGTGAATCTACCGGTTGCTGTTTAGTGAGACATTAATGAGTGTAGGGTTAAGACTCGTATTAACCTTTGTACTTTTGTCTTACAGTTTCTTTTTCCCTGCTGCCCCTTCCTTCTCCTCTTTATTCTTTCGAGTTTTTCCCCTTTTGGGGTTTTTTCCCTCACCGTATCGTCTGAACACCCTGTGTTTATACTTCAGGGTGTTCGGAGGGTCCGGAGGTGGAGCATTGTTGCTGCATGCGGATCCTGCGGAGTGCAATCCTGACAGAATCACGAGCCTAAGAATTCACTCTGCCCGATCCGTATGTAGAGACAATGGCGTCTATGGAGGATGTGTTACATGCTTTGGTCTTGGTACAGCAGGAGTTGGCCTCCTCTAAAGCAGAGACCGCTGCTTTACGGGAAAAGGTGGAACGCCTGAGTGGTAACCCTTTTAATGCTTCCGCCCCTTCTTCTAATGTTCAAGTCACTGTGCCTCCGCCCATTCCACTTGCTACCCCTAAAAGGTTCTCAGGGGACCCCCGTAAGGTACACGTGTTTATGACTCAGGTCCTCATGCATTTCTCATGTAAACCCTCATCGTTCCCCACTAACCATTCAAGGGTGGCTTTTTTGATTTCATATTTGGTGGGAGATGCGGCAGATTGGGCGGTGCCTTTGGTTAAACGTGACGATGCCATTCTATCAGATTGGACAGCGCTTAAGACGGAATTCGAGAGGGTTTTTGACCGAAGAGCTGTGACTTTCAGTGCTGATCGGGAGCTGTTAGCTTTAAGACAGGGAAGAGGAGAATTGGTCACATATTTAACTGCTTTCAATAGATTAGTGGCCGAAGCCGAATGGCCGGAGGAAAAAAGGATGTCCCTCTTCTATCAGGGGTTACATGATGACTTAAAAGACGTAGTGGCCCAGGTTGATCCTCAACCTACTTCTTTCGTTGATATGGTGAATTTGGTGTTACGGTTGGATAGTCGTCTGTCTGACAGAGGGAGTAACAGGAGAAGATGGGAAAGAGGGTTTTATGGTGGTGACAAAAACCAGCGTAAGGCAACTGGGGGAATCGAAAACCCTCCTTCTGAACCAATGGAGATAGGTGCGCTCAGAGCACCTTTGTCAAGAGAAGAGAGGGAAGCAAGAAGAGTACAGGTCTTATGCATGTACTGTGGGAAGAAGGGGCATTACGTTCGGGAATGCCCTTCTAAACCAAAATCTTCAGGGAATGTCAGTAGGTTTAAAAGGGTTGCTGTATCCAAGACAGGACAGGAAAGTGTGCATAAGGAAGGGAACCAGTCTAGTGCAGAAGGGGGGCATGAGTGGAAACTCACATCATTGTCCTCTCTGGGTGGTGAGGAAACGGAGCCGCACTTGGTGATTGTCATGACGCTGGAATATGAACTAGAAAGAAATCAGGTAATGGTGATGGTAGATTCTGGGGCTACTGGTAATTTTGTGGATGAAGGTTTGGTAAGACGTTTAGCCTTGCCTCGGATCTCTAGGGAGAAGCCTGAGGTTGTGTTAGCGGTTGATGGGAAACCTTTAACATCAGGGCAGATCACTGAAAGAACCGTCGAGTTGGGATTGTCATTGGTGTTACAAGGCTGTGTGCATTCTGAGGTTTTGTCTTTGAACATCATAGCTGCCCCCCAGTACGAAGTCATTTTGGGTATGCCTTGGCTACGTAAACACAACCCTGTGGTGGATTGGCAGTCGAAAACGTTTCAGTTTTCACCAGAGCACTGCAAGGATCATTTGACACCATGTGTGTCTGCCAATGTCACGGTGTTAGCCACCCCCTTTTTGGCAGCTACTGCTGTGGAGAAAAATGTCAGATTACCTGTTGAGTACTTGGCCTATAGTGATGTGTTCAGCGAGGCAAAGGCTGAAACTTTACCCCCTCACAGGGAATATGATTGTCGTATTGATCTGGTGGAGGGGGCTACAATACCATCTTGTAGAGTATATACTTTGTCTGTACCCGAGACCACACATTTAAAAGAGTACATAGAGCACTATTCTAGGTTGGGATTCATCTGACCCTCCCGCTCTCCAGCTGCTTCTCCTCTTTTCTTCATAGCAAAGGCCAATGGTGACTTGAGAGCGTGTGTAGACTATCGCGTCTTGAACAAGAACACCATCCGTAACCGTTACCCTCTTCCCCTCATTTCGGTATTGCTTGATCAGGTGAGGGAGGCTAACATCTATACTCGTTTGGACCTACGTGGGGCGTATCACCTGGTCAGAGTGAGAGAGGGGGATGAATGGAAAACGGCGTTCAAGACGCGATTTGGTCTGTACGAGTACCTGGTGATGCCTTTTGGGCTTTGTAATGCTCCAGCAGCATTCCAGTTCTTTATAAACGATGTTATGAAGGAATATGTGGATCAATTTGTTGTGATGTACATTGATGACATCTTAATTTACTCACAAGACGTATCCTGCCATCAACGCCATGTCTGCATGGTTTTGGAGAAACTAAGGGAACATAGTTTATATGTGAAACTGTTGGACACGGCCTCGTGGCGTGGTCCGACCCCGTCCGCATGGAGGGCCCAGGACGACATCGGCCCTCCATTTACCTTCTATCGACCCCCCTGACACGCACATTCACGAACCATCGGCGCGAGCAGCCTCCCCGGCCACCTACAGCTCTCCCCCTCCCGGGTACTCCGGCAGAACCTGCTCGCCAACGCTGCCAGCCTGGCACCCTGACCCGGCCACCCTTTCCGGCCCGACTCCATCTTGGGACCCTCACGCCCCGAACACGTGGCCGCAGCCATCCCGGGCCCGGCCCCAGCGAAGCCCAGACATTGAGGCACCAGGATCCTCCTAGGTGGTAAAGTGGCCACTCGACCAGATCCCGGAGGAGGAGAGTCTCGATGGGCCTTCCACCGCCCCCGGACGCCTGGTATCGATCGCTCTCCCGGCTCCCTGGGCGCTGGCTCCGCCCCCCTGCTGGGTGTCTGGACACCTTCATCCCGGCCCCTCTGACCCCCAGGCGCGAGGGTCCGGACATCAAAGCCCTCCAGTCCTATATCTGGGCCAGCCCCGGATCAAGACGGCAGTTGTATCTGGAGTCGAAGCCCTGCTGACCTCGTCGCGGCTGATCCTGATCCGAACTCTTGCACCTGGAACTATCTTCGAGGCCCTGCTGACGCTGTCGCGGCCTGACCAAGCTGAACTATCTTCGAGGCCCTGCTGACGCTGTCGCGGCCTGACCAAGCTGAACTATCTTCGAGGCCCTGCTGACGCTGTCGCGGCCTGACCAAGCTGAACCACCTTCGAGGCCCTGCTGACGCTGTCGCGGCCTGACTGAGCTGAACCACCTTCCAGGCCCTGCTGACGCTGTCGCGGCCTGACCAAGCTGAACCACCTTCGAGGCCCTGCTGACGCTGTCGCGGCCTGACCAAGCTAAACCACCTTCGAGGCCCTGCTGGCGCTGCCGCGGCCTGTCCAAGCTGAACTATCTCCGAGGCCCTGCTGACGCTGTCGCGGCCTGAACCCTTGAACTATCCACGCACCAGTGGGTGCCAAGACTGTCCCGCTACCCCCTTTCCCCGAGACCACGACATTACGGATCCCTCGATCCTTGCCGCTACCCTGCCAAGAACTTGCTTTGATTACTTATATAAAGATTCGTGTGAATATCCTTCCTGTGTGGTGTCTATCTGTAAGTAGTGTGATTGCTCTGCTGGTACGATTGTAGGAGCGGAGCCTCGCCAAGGATGCCTCCCTACGGCGCTCGGCCTATTCCCCAGAGAGAGGTGGGACTCGGGGCGGACAGTCAGACACCTTCTGTCTCCCCTGGGGTCGCCTTTCTAACAGAAACTGAGTAAATGCGAGTTTGGGGTACAAGAGGTGGAATTCCTGGGAGTGAACCTTAGTCCCAACGGATTACAGATGTCCGAGAGAAAGGTACAGGCGGTAAGAGATTGGCCAGCCCCAAAGAATGTGAAGGAGGTGCAGAGCTTCTTGGGGTTCACCAATTATTACTGTAGGTTTATCTCGCATTTTTCCCTGACTGCTGTACCCATCACCAGGTTGTTAAGAAAAGGGAAGTCTTTTGTGTGGACAGGGGAGGCAGAGGAAGCGTTTCAAGCTCTGAAAAAGGCTTTCATCACAGCACCGGTGTTAGCACATCCAGTTTTGGAACATCCGTTCATAGTTGAGGCAGATGCTTCAGAGGAGGCCATAGGGGCTGTTCTGTCCCAGAGGGATGCACACACGGGTCATCTCCATCCTGTTGCTTATCTGTCAAGAAAGTTGAGCTCGGCGGAGGTCAACTATTCGATTGCAGAAAAAGAACTCTTGGCCATCAAAAAGGCTTTTCAGGAGTGGAGGCCTTACCTGTGGGGGGCTTGTCAGGCTGTGATGGTGTATACCGATCATAGGAATCTTCAATACATGTCCTCCGCTAGACATCTGACGCAAAGGCAAATGCGGTGGATGTTGTTCTTTTCCGAGTACAACTTTGTGGTTACCTTTCGTCCTGGCTCAGAGAACAGGAAGGCGGATGCCCTTTCCAGACAGGAGATTCCCACGAGACAGCGGGAGGAGGAGCAATCCATCATCCCTTCAACTAAGGTGGTGTGTGTGATTCGGGCCGAGAAATTTCTGGATGACATCAAGGGCTCCAGATCTTTGGGGTCTTGGGTCCAATGGGCGGCGGCCAAACCAGGTCGGAAGGTGAGACAGGGCTTGCCTTTCCAGGGGGAGTGTTTATTCCTGCCTACTGAAGAGATTCGAAAGAAAGCCTTCAGGTGGTGTCATGAAGTTCCGACGGCAGGACATCCTGGGGTGACCAAGACAGTGAGCTTGCTTAGAAGACATTTCTGGTGGGAGTCCTTGGCTAAAGACGCAAACCAGTGGGTAGTGAGGTGTGATACCTGCGCCAGAGCAAAAGGGGAAAACACCAAAAAGAAAGGTCTGTTGATGCCTATGCCCACACCTGATCGGCCATGGCAGAACATAAGTTTAGACTTCATTACGGGCCTGCCTTCTGACCAGGGAAAAACCGCTGTGCTGGTGGTTGTGGACAACCTGACGAAGATGGGACATTTCATACCGTGTGTGAACCTTCCCACTGCTAGTCAAACAGCTCAGTTATTGGCCTCTCAAGTTATACGTTTGCATGGCATTCCAAGAGTCATCGTGTCTGATAGGGGACCTCAATTCATTGCCCGTTTTTGGCGTATGTGGTGCAAGGCGTTGGGTATTGAGTCAGCGCTCTCTACCAGTTTCCATCCTCAAACTGATGGACAGACAGAACGGCTGAACCAGACCTTAAAAAAGTATTTGCGCTGCTACTCCAAGGAAGCACACGAATCTTGGGTGGAACTTTTGTGGATGGCGGAGTTGGCGTACAACAATGCATGGCACAGTTCCATAGGCATGTCTCCATTCAAAGCCAACATTGGTTACGATGCTAACACTTTGCCGATCACTATCCCTGCAGACTTGAGTAACCAGCCCTCTGTTAAAGAACATGTACAGATCTTAAGGAAAGTGCATAAAGACGTGCAAAAACATTTGCTTAAGGCCAAAGAGGTGTACAAACGATGGGAGGACAGACATCGAGCACCCGGTCCTCAGTTCAAAGTAGGGGATAAGGTGTGGCTCTCGACCAGGTACATTCATTTCAAGTTGAGGAGCGTATTCCATCCGCGTTTCATCGGGCCCTACCCTGTAGTGCGACGCATCAACCCTGTTGCATACAAATTGAAGCTGCCTGCAGCATTGAGAATCCATCCTGTATTCCATGTGCAGTTGTTAAAGAGGGCCCTTACATCGCGCCGAACGGCGCCTCCTGCCATCGCTGGTGATGGGAATCTGGAGTATGAGGTGAGGTCTATCCGTGACTCCAAATTCCGCAGGGGGGAGTTGTGGTATTTGGTCTCATGGAAGGGATATAGTCCCGAGGAAGATTCGTGGGAACCCGTGAGTAATATCAATGCTCCTAGGGCTGTCCGGTCCTTCCATTCCAGGTTTCCTGCGAAGCCTGGGCCTAGGAGGCGCTTGGGAGGAGGGCGTACTGTCAGATAGCAGGTCACCGCGCCTGCATAAACTACAATTCCCAGCAACCCTGGGCATGAAACCACTGTTCCCAGAATCCCCGGCGAGAACAGGATATTACGGGGCGGAGCCTGACAGACAGGGCTCGTGATTCTGTTTTCGGAGGTAGCGGCTGCTCCTCTGTTGTCCTGTTGGTTTCTGCAGCCCTCGCTGATCCTGCATCAGAAGTATAACGTCCTTGCCGGTATTGTGGTTAACGCGCTGGCTAGCGCGTTTGGTTTTGTTGGTTACTGGCTATTCAACGTGTCTGTCTTGCCTCGCGGCTGCGAGGAACAAACTGTGTCCATAGTGATTTCCGGGCTTGATTATTACCCGCTCTGTGAATTCAAACAGCGGTGTTGTTCGCTGCTACAGTCCTGGCTCATTTTAGTGGCGGAGTGCAGGGGGGGAGTACAGACCTCCGCACCACCGTCACGAATCAGTGACATGGTTTTTTGCCTAACAATTATTGGATAAACAAATACTAAAGCGGATGACTGTAGTGAGGGAACTACGTCATGCCGTGTTTGGTTTAACCTACGTGTGAATACTTGGAAAATAGGGACTTTCTCGCTCTCTTATCACAGGAGGAATATTGTGCACATTTCAAGAGGAGCTTTCACTTATTACAGCACAAGCTGCTTATTTCATTTGGTGCTATGATTTGATTGATTAAGGAACTATTCCATCTAGCTTGCTGAGAATTGGCAATGGGTATGTTACTAGAGATAGCTAATGGTTTAGGCAGAATGTTGGCTATGCTTTATGTTTATACATTCTCTTGTGTTCTATAGGATAGAAGGAAGGCTGAAGGAACAGCAGTTTGGTGTATGAACGCATTGCTTACAGGTGAATCTACCGGTTGCTGTTTAGTGAGACATTAATGAGTGTAGGGTTAAGACTCGTATTAACCTTTGTACTTTTGTCTTACAGTTTCTTTTTCCCTGCTGCCCCTTCCTTCTCCTCTTTATTCTTTCGGGTTTTTCCCCTTTTGGGGTTTTTTCCCTCACCGTATCGTCTGAACACCCTGTGTTTATACTTCAGGGTGTTCGGAGGGTCCGGAGGTGGAGCATTGTTGCTGCATGCGGATCCTGCGGAGTGCAATCCTGACACTCACACACCCTACCACACCCTCACTCACCCTCACACACCCTCACATCCCCTCACCCTCTCACCCTCACACCCCCTCACTCACCCTCACACACCCTCACCCTCACACCCCCTCACCCTCACTGTTGGACCCGGCCTCATGGCGTGGTCCTACCCCTCCCGCATGGCGGGCCCAGACCGACATCGGCCCTCCACCGAGCCTCGGGCAGCCCCGTCTGCCCGACCCTGCACGCCCCAACACTGCCGGTCCGGTTACCATCCCGGACCACCACTACCGGCCAGGCTCCATCTTGGCCCCATCATGTCCTGAGCACAAGGCCGCGCCCGACTCCATCTTGGGCCCACCACGTCACGAACACGTGGCCTGGGCCCCGGCCCAGGCCCCAGCGAAGCCCGACATCGAGGCACCAAGATCCACCCAGGTGGTTGAGTGGCCACTCGACAGATCCCGGAGGAAGGGGAGTTTCGATGGCCCTCCAGCCGTCCCCGGACGCCTGGTATCGATCGCCCTCCGGCCTCCCTGGGCGCTGGCTCCACCCCCCTGCTGGGTGTCTGGACACCATCATCCCGGCCCCTCTGGCCCCAGGCGCGAGGGTCCGGAATTCAAAGGACCCAAGTCCTATATCTGGGCCAGCCCCGGAGTAGGACGCCAGTTGTATCCTGGACGGTAAAGCCCTGCTGAGGCTGTCACGGCCGACACCAGAAGAACTCATTTCCCTGTATTCTGAAGATACCCTGAGAGCCTGCTGGCGCTGCCGCGGCCCACCTCTGCTGAACCATCTTGAGAGCCTGCTGGCGCTGCCGCGGCCCACCTTTGCTGAACCACCTTGAGAGCCTGCTGGCGCTGCCGCGGCCCACCTTTGCCGAACCATCTTGAGAGCCTGCTGGCGCTGCCGCGGCCCACCTTTGCTGAACCATCTTGAGAGCCTGCTGGCGCTGCCGTGGCCCATCCTCACCGAAACCACCTCGAGGCCTGCTGGCGCTGCCGCGGCCTCCTCTCCGTTACCGACCACCTGTCGAGTCCTGCTGGCGCTGCCGCGGCTCGGCCTCCCGGAACCCCCGGCTCGAGGATTGAGAGCTGTGCGCAGGGTATCCCTTCCTGCACCCATATTGAGACTGTCCCGCTACCACGCTCCTTTTCCGAGACTCTACAGATCCCTCGATCTGCCTGTACACCTCGCTGAGAACCAGCAACCTTTATTCCAGATAAAGCATAAGAACTTAACCTCTTGTGTGGTGTCCGTTTGTAGTGTTGTGGTTATTCTGCTGTACGATCCTAGGAGAGGACCCTCACCCAGGAGGCCTCTCGATAACGCTCGGCTGCTTCTCGATGGAGAGGTGGACCTAGGGGTGGTCAGTCAGACATCTTCTGCCTCCCCCGGGATCGCCTTTCTAACAGTGGTGGCAAGCGACGGGATCCGAGCCGACGCAGATCGTACAGAGAGTGATTCACTCACTACCGAGAAAAACACACCGCGACCATGACTACGCAAGAAACGAGACCGACTACGTAATTCTAGAAAGAGAAAATGGAAGACTACAGTCACAAGGAATTAAAACAATTCTGCAAAGACCTGGGCATCGCTACCACGGTCCTAAGCACCAAGGAAGACTTTAAATCGGCCCTACAGGCATGGGTGGACGCCAGTGACACGCCAATCGAGAATGAGGACAACCCGGGTCTGAACGGAAGCCCGGAGACCGACACGACCCCAGTGGGGGAGAGACCCGCAAATCCAGGCACGGGCCCCCACGAAGACGCCCGAGAACGAGAGAGGAACCGGCTCCACGAATTGGAGCTCGCCCGACTCCGGCTGGATGGAGAACTGCAGCTGGCGGAAAGGAAAATAGCACTCGAGCAACTACGGCTAAAAGGAGACCTGGAGGAGAAACGAAGACAAAGAGACCTCGAGGAAAAGAGACTCATGCTCGAGCATGAGCGCGGCTTAAAGGAACTAGAAATCAAGGCCAAGACAAACGAGACTAGCACCTCCGGGGGCAAGACCTCGCCCCCGCCGGTGGACACGAAGGTGCACATACCCAAGGATGTCGTCAAAGAGTACTACAAGAACGACGACATCCCACAGTGGTTCAAAGCATATGAAGTAGCCATGACCGCCCATCGAGTACCCCTCAAGGACTGGGGCGCCGGCCTGTGGGGGAAGTTCGTCAACGAAGGGAGGGACGCCCTGCTAGAGCTTCCCGATGCCGAGATGACCTCATATGAACATATGAAAACCGCTCTCCTCACTCGCTACGGACTCACCCCTGAAATGTACCGGCAGCGATTCCGAGACTGTAAAAAAATCCCCGGTACCACTTGGGTGGAGTACTTGAACTTTTTTAGCAGAGCCTTCGAGGGGTGGATCAAAGGCAGTCAGGTCACCACCCTCCAGCAGTTGGTCGACCTCATTATATGGGAACATCTTTCCAACAACTGCTTCATCGAACTCCGGCAGCACCTCCTCGACAGCAAACTGACTGAGCCACGAAAACTCGCTGTCGAGGCGGATAGATGGGTGAGAACCCGAGTCCCACGGAGCCCGATGGGAGACTACGGCCGGGGATCCCTGGGGAACCACCGACCACGAGGCGGCGGAGGAGGCCAAAGCAGGGGCCGAGATGCCCCCACGGGGTCCTCCCCTACCTCCACTTCGCCATCCCTGGGCCGAAGGGGGGTTCCCCAGCAAGACCGGGGCCCGCCCCAATGTTACGTGCCACCGATGCCAGCGACAGGGTCATTATGCGAATGACCCCCTCTGCCCGATGAACCAGCGACCCGGCACCACCGGCCCCCCGAACCAGCAGATCGCGGCCGCCATCCTGGGTACAGAAGGAGGCGAGGAAGAAGACAACGACCCCGAACAGGCCGAGTGGGAGCCCGCCGCTATGATCTTGGCATACCTGGGTGATCGAGACCTGTTGGACCCGGCCGCATGGCGTGGTCCTACCTCTCCCGCGCGGCGGGCCCCAGACGACATCAGCCCTCCACTCAGCCTCGGGCAGCCCCTCCAGCCCGACCCTGCACGACCACCATTGCCGGTCCGGTTACCATCCCGGATCAACACTACCGGCCGAGCTCATCCCAGGCCCATCACGCCCGAACACGAGGCCTTCCCCGACGCCATCTTGGAACCTCCACGTCAGGGGCACGTGGCCTCTGCCTAGCCCCGGCTCCAGCGAAGCCCCGACATCGAGGCGCCCGGATCCACCCAGGTGGTCGAGTGGCCACTCGACGGATCCCGGAGGAAAGGGGAGTTTCGATGGTCCCCAGCCGTCCCCGGATGCCTGGTATCGATCGCCCTCCGGCCTCCCTGGGCGCTGGCTCCACCCCCCTGCTGGGTGTCTGGACACCATCATCCCGGCCCCTCCGGCCCCCAGGCGCGAGGGTCCGGACATCAAAGGACTCCAGCCCTATATCTGGGCCAGCCCCGGAGCAGGACCCCAGTTGTATCCTGGACTGGAAGCCCTGCTGACGCTGTCACGGCCGACACCAGACGAACTCATCCTTCCTGTAACCCGAAGCCATCTTGAGAGCCTGCTGGCGCTGCCGCGGCCTACCTCGCTGAGACCATCTTGAGAGCCTGCTGGCGCTGCCGCGGCCTACCTCGCTGAAACCATCTTGAGAGCCTGCTGGCGCTGCCGCGGCCTACCTCGCTGAACCCATCTGGAGAGCCTGCTGGCGCTGCCGCGGCCTACCTCGCTGAGACCATCTTGAGAGCTGGCTGGCGCTGCCATGGCCTACCTCGCTGAAACCATCTTGAGAGCCTGCTGGCGCTGCCGCGGCCTACCTCGCTGAACCCATCTGGAGAGCCTGCTGGCGCTGCCGCGGCCTAACTCGCTGAAACCATCTTGAGAGCCTGCTGGCGCTGCCGCGGCCTACCTCGCTGAACCCATCTGGAGAGCCTGCTGGCGCTGCCGCGGCCTAACTCGCTGAGACCATCTCGAGAGCCTGCTGGCGCTGCCGCGGCCCGACTTCTCGGAACCCCCCAGCTCGAGGATTGAGAGCTGTGCGTAGGGTATCCCTTCTCCCACTCCGGTGGAGACTGTCCCGCTACCTTACCCCCCTTTACGAGACTTTACGGATCCCTCGATCTGCCTGTATATACTGCCAAGAACCAGCAACCTTTATTATCTATAAAAGCTTAAGAATTTGACCTCCTGTGTGGTGTCCGTTTGTAGTGTTGTGATTACTCTGCTGTACGATCGTAGGAGAGGACCCTCACCCAGTCACTTCTCGAAGGAGAGGTGGACCTAGGGCTGGTCAGTCAGACATCTTCTGCCTCCCCTGGGGTCGCCTTTCTAACATTGGTAGCAAGCGCCGGGATCCGAGCCCTCGTAGATCGTACAGAGAGTGATTCACTCACTACCAAGAAAAACCCACTACGACCATGAGCACAGAATTCCAGAAAGAGAAAATGGAAGACTACAGTCACAAGGAGCTAAAGCAGTTCTGCAAAGACCTAGGCATCGCTACCACTGGCTTAAGCACCAAGGAAGACTTTAAATTGGCCCTGCAGGCCTGGGTGGACGCCGGCGACGCGCCACCCCCGAGTGAAGATAACCCGGGCCCGAACGGAGGCCCGGAGGCTGAGACAAACCCAGCGGGAGGGAGACCCGCAAACCCAGACACGGGCCTCTCCCACGAAGACGCCCGAGAACGAGAGAGGAACCGGCTCCATGAGTTGGAGCTCGCTCGACTCAGACAAGAAGGAGAGATCCAGCTGGCAGAAAGGAAGTTAGCCCTCGAGCAGTTACGGCTAGAAGGAGACCTAGAAGAAAGGCGGAGACAAAGAGACCTCGAGGAGAAAAAACTCATGCTCGAGCACGAGCGCGGCCTCAAGGAACTGGAAATTAAGGCCAAGACAAACGAGACCGGCACCTCCGGAGGCAAGACCTCACCTCCCCCGGTGGACACGAAGGTGCACATACCCAAGGATGTCGTCAAAGAGTACTATAAGAACGACGACATCCAACAGTGGTTCAAAGCCTCTGAGGTCGCCATGACCGCCCATCGAGTACCCCTCAAGGACTGGGGCGCCGGCCTGTGGGGGAAGTTTATCAACGAAGGGAGAGACGCCCTGCTGGAGCTCCCTGATACCGAGATGACCTTGTACCAGCACATGAAGACCGCCCTCCTCACTCGCTACGGACTCACCCCCGAGATGTACCGGCAGCGATTCCGAGACTGCAAACAAATCCCCGGTACCACGTGGGTGGAGTACGTAAACTTTTACAGCAGAGCCTTCGAGGGGTGGATCAGAGGCTGCCAGGCCACCACCTACCAGCAATTGGTCGACCTCATTCTATGGGAACATCTGGCAAATAACTGCTTCATTGAACTCCGGCAGCACCTCCTTGACAGCAAACTAACTGAACCACGAAAGCTCGCTGTCGAGGCGGATAGATGGGTGAGCACCCGAGTTCCCCGGAGTCCGATGGGAGACTACGGCCGGGGATCCCCGGGGAACCACCGACCACGAGGCGGCGGAGGAGGCCAGAGCCGGGGACGGGACGCCCCCCAGGGGTCCTCCCCTACCTCCACGTCGCCATCCCTGGGCCGAGGAGGGGGCCCCCCAGCCAGACCCGGGCCCCGCCCGAATGTTACGTGCCACAGATGCCAGCGACAGGGCCATTACGCGAATGACCCCCTCTGCCCAATGAACCAGCGACCCGGCACCACTGGTCCCCCAAACCGCCAGATCGCGGCCGCCGCCCTGGGTGAAGAAAGAAGCGAGGAAGAGGACGACAACCACGAGCAGGCCGAATGGGAGCCCGCCGCGATGACCTTAGCATGCCTGGGTACTCACGACCTGATCCCCCGAGACCCGATCCCAGGCAACACCCAGAAATACCGCCAGTGGGTCACCATCAATGGACGCCGGGCCGAAGCCCTCCGGGACACTGGAGCCAGCGTGACGGTGGTTCGCTGCCATCTGGTGACCCCCGAACAGATCCTTCCTAACGTCCTGTGCCCAGTCCGGTCGGCGGACAACTCGGAGACTTTGTGCCAGATGGCCCGCATCCCCTTCGAGTGGGGAGGAGTGTCGGGCATGCTGAAAGTGACTGTCCGAGACGATGCCCCCGTGGACTGCCTCCTGGGGAACGATCTGGAAAGTTCCCCCTGGGCCGGCGTCGAACGGAGAGAGCACCTGGGGATGCTAGGTCTTCCCGAATGGGTCTGTGCGACCACCCGCTCCATGTCCGCCCGAGCCTCCACCCCAGCGGAGGAAGCCCCAACCGAGGAGCCGGAGTGGCCCGCACCTCCGCCGCCCGCCATCCCCGAGGACGCCGACCCCGAACCCGGCCCCCCAGGGGCCCAGCCAAGAAGATCTCACCGAGCTCGGCCACCTTCCAGAACTAGCTCAATGGCGCCAAGAAGGTGGCCCCACCCGCGAACAATTCCGGCAGGAACAGAAAACCTGCCCCTCCCTCGAGGGAATCCGACAGCAAGCCGCTACTCAAGCCGCTGGAGACCCCGCGGGGTCCCACTGGGTCTATTGGGACAACGACCTTCTCTACAGCGAGCAAAAGATTGCCGAACTAGGGGCCAGCCGGGTACTGGTCGTGCCCCTCCGATTCAGAGACTTCCTCCTGAACTTAGCACATGATGTGCCCCTCGCCGGGCACCTGGGGCAGGACAAGACTTACAGCCGCCTGGTGACCCATTTCTATTGGCCGAAAATGCGCAACGATGTGCATAACCACTGCAGAACCTGCCCGACCTGTCAAGCCAGCGGGAAGAGCGGGGGGAAAGTCAAAGCCCCGCTCCAGCCATTTCCCGTGGTGACTACCCCCTTCGTGCGAGTGGGAATCGACATCGTAGGGCCCCTGGACCCGCGCACCTCGCAGGGACACCGTTTCATCCTCGTCCTAGTGGACCATGCCACCCGCTATCCCGAGGCCATCCCCCTCCGAACCATCACGGCCCCCGTGGTGGGCCGAGCCCTCATGAGCATCTTCTCCCGAGTCAGCTTCCCCCGGGAAGTCGTGAGTGATCGGGGCTCCAACTTTATATCGAAGCATATGCGGTCCCTATGGCAACAGTGCGGGGTCACCTATAAGTTCACCACCCCGTATCACCCCCAAGGAAATGGACTAGTGGAACGGTTTAACCGAACACTGAAGGGGATGATCAAGGGCCTAGAGGAGCCGCTCCGACGCAAATGGGATGTCCTGCTGCCCTGCCTCCTCTTCGCCTACCGAGAGGTACCCCAGAAGTCCCTAGGGTTCAGCCCTTTTGAACTATTGTACGCGCACCCGGTCCGAGGCCCCCTCAGCCTGGTCAAGGAGGGCTGGGAGACAGCTGTTCGAGATGCCCCACCGGATGTCTACCGATACCTCCTGACGCTTCGCAACCAGACTCGGAAGTTCAGGGATCTTGCCGAGGCCAACCTAGAGGCCAGCCAGGAGGAAATGAAGCGCTGGTATGACCAGAACGCCTCATCCATCGAGTTCGAGCCAGGCCAGCAGGTTTGGGTCATGTCCCCGGTTGAACCTTGTGCCCTCCAGGACAAATGGACGGGGCCCTTCAAAGTGGTGGAGCGCAAGAGCCCCGTCACCTATCTGGTGGACATGGAGTCCCCCAGGAACCCCCTCCAGGTTCTACACGCTAACCGGCTCAAGCCGCACTTTGCCCGCACTGAACTAAGTCTGCTGTTAGCGACCGATGACGGAGCTGAAGACGACTCCGAACCTCTGCCAGATCTCATGAGCACCTCCGAGAAAGACGGCTCCATCGAAGGGGTCAGGCTCTCCTCTACCCTGACCCCAGAGCAGCAACAAGACTGCCGGAAGCTGCTGGGACAATTTGCGGATCTGTTTTCCCTCACTCCGGGGGTCACCCGGTGGTGTGTCCACGATGTAGACACCGGAGACAGCCCGCCGGTACGACACCGAGCTTTCCGAGTGCCCGACCGGGTTCGGGCCTGCATCCAATCAGAAGTGGCCAAGATGTTAGCTCTGGGGGTAGTCGAACCCTCCGACAGTCCATGGGCCAGTCCCGTTGTCCTGGTCCCTAAAGCCGCCACCCTCGGAACAGCTCCGGAACTCCGGTTCTGTGTTGACTACCGGGGACTGAATGCAGTCACCCGGACCGACGCCCATCCCATCCCCAGGGCGGATGAACTGATCGATCGCCTGGGGGGCGCCAAATACCTCAGCACCTTCGATCTCACGGCTGGGTATTGGCAGATCGGCCTTACCCCTGGTGCACAAGAGCGATCGGCCTTCTCGACCCCTGATGGCCACTATCACTTCAAGGTGATGCCCTTCGGCATGAAAAACGCCCCGGCCACCTTCCAGAGACTAGTGAACCAGGTGCTGACCGGACTAGAGGAATACAGCGCCGCCTATCTAGATGACATTGCTGTGTACAGCCTTCACTGGGATGAGCACCTGACCCACCTCTGGGAGGTCCTGACGGCCCTCCGCCGGGCCGGACTCACCATCAAAGCCAGCAAGGGCCAGAGAGGCCAAGGGTCCGTGACCTATCTGGGCCACCAAGTGGGGAGCGGCCAAGTGGCTCCCCTCCAACCAAAGATAGACGCCATCCGGGCCTGGGAGCCCCCGGTCACCCAGACCGCCGTCCGAGCCTTTCTGGGGCTCACTGGATATTATCGGCGATTTATAAAGGACTACGGGAGCATTGTGGGGCCCCTCACAGAACTGACCTCAAAGAAACTACCACAGAAAGTGCACTGGACCCCTGCGTGCCAAACAGCCATCGAGACTCTAAAGACTGCCTTGTGCACCGCCCCTGTGCTCCAAGCCCCCGATTACAGCCGAGAGTTTGTGGTCCAAACTGACGCCTTGGAGCACGGCATCGGGGCGGTCCTGTCACAAGTTAACCCCGAAGGGGTCGACCGGCCTGTGGCCTTCATCAGCCGACGCCTGCTGGCAAGAGAACAACGGTGGAGCACCATCGAGAGGGAGGCCTTCGCCGTGGTATGGGCCCTCAAGAAGCTCCGGCCCTACCTCTTCGGCACCCACTTCCGAGTCCAGACCGACCACCGGCCCCTGCGGTGGTTGATGCAGATGCGGGGGGAAAACCCGAAACTGCTGCGCTGGTCCATTTTGCTGCAGGGGATGGACTTCACTGTAGAACATCGCCCTGGCAACGACCACGCCAATGCTGACGGCCTGTCCAGATTCTTCCGCCTCGGCGAGGAGAACCCCCAAGAAGATGGGTGACTCTCCCCTGCCTTCAGCTGGGGGGGACGCGTGTTGGACCCGGCCGCATGGCGTGGTCCTATCTCTCCCGCACGGCGGGCCCCAGACGACATCAGCCCTCCACTCAGCCTCGGGCAGCCCCTCCAGCCCGACCCTGCACGGCCACCATTGCCGGTCCGGTTACCATCCCGGATCAACACTACCGGCCGAGCTCCATCCCAGGCCCATCACGCCCGAACACGAGGCCTTCCCCGACGCCATCTTGGAACCTCCACGTCAGGGGCACGTGGCCTCTGCCTAGCCCCGGCTCCAGCGAAGCCCCGACATCGAGGCGCCCGGATCCACCCAGGTGGTCGAGTGGCCACTCGACGGATCCCGGAGGAAAGGGGAGTTTCAATGGTCCCCAGCCGTCCCCGGACGCCTGGTATCGATCGCCCTCCAGCCTCCCTGGGCGCTGGCTCCACCCCCCTGCTGGGTGTCTGGACACCATCATCCCGGCCCCTCCGGCCCCCAGGCGCGAGGGTCCGGACATCAAAGTACTCCAGCCCTATTTCTGGGCCAGCCCCGGAGCAGGACCCCAGTTGTATCCTGGACTGGAAGCCCTGCTGACGCTGTCACGGCCGACACCAGACGAACTCATCCTTCCTGTAACCCGAAGCCATCTTGAGAGCCTGCTGGCGCTGCCGCGGCCTACCTCGCTGAGACCATCTTGAGAGCCTGCTGGCGCTGCCGCGGCCTACCTCGCTGAAACCATCTTGAGAGCCTGCTGGCGCTGCCGCGGCCTACCTCGCTGAACCCATCTGGAGAGCCTGCTGGCGCTGCCGCGGCCTACCTCGCTGAGACCATCTTGAGAGCCTGCTGGCGCTGCCGCGGCCTACCTCGCTGAACCCATCTGGAGAGCCTGATGGCGCTGCCGCGGCCTAACTCGCTGAAACCATCTTGAGAGCCTGCTGGCGCTGCCGCGGCCTACCTCGCTGAACCCATCTGGAGAGCCTGCTGGCGCTGCCACGGCCTAACTCGCTGAGACCATCTCGAGAGCCTGCTGGCGCTGCCGTGGCCCGACTTCTCAGAACCCCCCAGCTCGAGGATTGAGAGCTGTGCGTAGGGTATCCCTTCTCCCACTCCAGTGGAGACTGTCCCGCTACCTTACCCCCCTTTACGAGACTTTACGGATCCCTCGATCTGCCTGTATATACTGCCAAGAACCAGCAACCTTTATTATCTATAAAAGCTTAAGAATTTGACCTCCTGTGTGGTGTCCGTTTGTAGTGTTGTGATTACTCTGCTGTACGATCGTAGGAGAGGACCCTCACCCAGGAGGCCTCTCGGTAACGCTCGGCTACTTCTCGAAGGAGAGGTGGACCTAGGGCTGGTCAGTCAGACATCTTCTGCCTCCCCTGGGGTCGCCTTTCTAACAAGACCTGATCCCCCGAGACCCGATCCCAGGCAACACACAGAAATACCGCCAATGGGTCACCATCAATGGACGCCGGGCCGAAGCCCTCTGTGACACTGGAGCCAGCGTGACGGCGGTCCGCTGCCACTTGGTGACCCCAGAACAAATTCTCCCCAATGTCCTGTGCCCGGTGCGGACGTTGGACAACGCCGAGAGTTTATGCCAGATGGCCCGTATCCCCTTCGAATGGGGAGGGGTGTCGGGTATGCTGAAGGTGACCGTCCGGGATGATGCCCCCGTGGACTGCCTCCTCGGGAACGACCTGGAAAGTTCCCCCTGGGCCGGCGTCGAGCGGAGAGAGCATCTGGGGATGCTAGGCCTTCCAGAGTGGGTCTGTGCGACCACCCGCTCCATGTCCGCCCGAGCCTCCACCCCAGCGGAGGAAGCCCCGACCGAGGAGCCGGAGTGGCCCGCACCTCCGCCGCCCGCCGTCCCCGAGGACGCCGACCCCGAACCCGGCCCCCCAGGGGCCCGGCCAAGAAGATCTCACCGAGCTCGGCCACCTTCCAGAACTAGCTCAATGGCGCCAAGAACGTGGCCCCACCCGCGAACAATTCCGGCAGGAACAGAAAACCTGTCCCTCCCTCGAGGGAATCCGACAACAAGCCGCCACTCAAGCCGCTGGAGACCCCTCGGGGTCTCACTGGGTCTATTGGGACCACGACCTTCTCTACAGCGAGCAGAACATTGCCGAACTAGGGGCCAGCCGGGTGCTGGTCGTTCCCCTCCGATTCAGAGACTTCCTCTTGAACTTGGCACATGACGTGCCCCTCGCTGGGCACCTGGGGCAGGACAAAACTTACAGCCGCCTGGTGACCCATTTCTACTGGCAGAAAATGCACAACGATGTGCATAATCACTGCCGATCCTGTCCGACTTGTCAAGCCAGCGGGAAGAGCGGGGGAAAAGTCAAAGCTTCACTCCAGCCTTTTCCCGTGGTCACCACCCCCTTCATGCAAGTAGGGATCGACATCCTGGGACCCTTGGAACCCCGCACCTCTCAGGGGCACCGCTTCATCCTCGTTCTAGTGGACCATGCCACCCGCTATCCTGAAGCCATCCCCCTCCGAACCATCACGGCCCCAGTAGTAGGCCGAGCCCTAATGGGGACCTTCTCCAGAGTCGGCTTCCCCCGAGAAGTCGTGAGTGATCGGGGCACCAACTTTATATCTAAATATATGCGGTCCCTGTGGCAACAGTGCGGGGTCACATATAAGTTCACCACCCCGTACCACCCCCAAGGAAATGGACTTGTGGAGCGGTTTAACCGAACACTGAAGGGAATGATCAAGGGCCTAGAGGAGCCGCTACGATGCAAATGGGATGTCCAGCTGCCCTGCCTCCTGTTTGCATATCGCGAGGTACCCCAGAAGTCCCTGGGGTTCAGCCCCTTTGAACTATTGTATGGGCACCCGGTCCGAGGCCCCCTCAGCCTGGTCAAGGAGGGCTGGGAGACGGCTGTCCGAGGTGCTCCCCCCGATGTCTACCAGTACCTCCTGACACTCCGCAACCAGACTCGGAAGTTCCGGGAACTTGCCGAGGCCAACCTGGAGGCTAGTCAGGAGGAGATGAAACGCTGGTATGACCAGAACGCCTCGTCCATCGAATTCGAGCCGGGCCAGCAAGTCTGGGTCATGTCCCCGGTTGAGAGGAGAGGTGTGTTAGAAAGTCGATCCCGGGGGAGGCAGAAGATGTCTGACTGACCACCCCTAGGTCCACCTCTCCGTCGAGAAGCAGCCGAGCGTTATTGAGAGGCCTCCTGGGTGAGGGTCCTCTCCTAGGAACGTACAGCAGAATAACCACAACACTACAAACGGACACCACACAAGAGGTTAAGTTCTTAAGCTTTATCTGGAATAAAGGTTGCTGGTTCTCAGCGAGGTGTACAGGCAGATCGAGGGATCTGTAGAGTCTCGTAAAAGGAGCGTGGTAGTGGGACAGTCTCAATATGGGTGCAGGAAGGGATACCCTGCGCACAGCTCTCAATCCTCGAGCCGGGGGTTCCGAGGGGCCGAGCCGCGGCAGCGCCAGCAGGACTCGACAGGTGGTCGGTAACGGAGAGGAGGCCGCGGCAGCGCCAGCAGGCCTCGAGGTGGTTTCGGTGAGGATGGGCCGCGGCAGCGCCAGCAGGCTCTCAAGATGGTTCAGCAAAGGTGGGCCGCGGCAGCGCCAGCAGGCTCTCAAGATGGTTCGGCAAAGGTGGGCCGCGGCAGAGCCAGCAGGCTCTCAAGATGGTTCAGCAAAGGTGGGCCGCGGCAGCGCCAGCAGGCTCTCAAGATGGTTCAGCAAAGGTGGGCCGCGGCAGCGCCAGCAGGCTCTCAGGGTATCTTCAGGTTACAGGGAAATGAGTTCTTCTGGTGTCGGCCGTGACAGCGTCAGCAGGGCTTTCCAGTCCAGGATACAACTGGCGTCCTACTCCGGGGCTGGCCCAGATATAGGACTGGGGTCCTTTGATGTCCGGACCCTCGCGCCTAGGGGCCAGAGGGGCCGGGATGATGGTGTCCACACACCCAGCAGGGGGGTGGAGCCAGCGCCCAAGGAGGCCGGAGGGCGGTCGATACCAGGTGTCCGGGGACGGCTGGAGGGCCATCGAAACTCCCCTTCCTCCGGGATCTGTCGAGTGGCCACTCGACCACCTGGGTGGATCTTGGTGCCTCGATGTCGGGCTTCGCTGGGGCCTGGGCCGGGGCCAAGGCCACGTGTTAATGACGTGGTGGGCCCAAGATGGAGTCGGGCGCGGCCTCGTGCTCAGGACCTGATGGGCCCACGATGGAGCCAGGCCGGTAGTGGTGGTCCGGGATGGTACCCGGACCGGCAGTGTGGGGGCGTGCAGGGTCGGGCAGACGGGGCTGCCCGAGGCTCAGTGGAGGGCCGATGTCGGTCTGGGCCCGCCATGCGGGAGGGGTAGGACCACGCCATGAGGCTGGGTCCAACACGCGTCCCCCCAGCTGAAGGCAGGGGAGAGTCACCCATCTTCTTGGGGATTCTCCTCGCCGAGGCGGAAGAATCAGGACAGGCCGTCAGCATTGGCGTGGTCGTTGCCGGGGCGATGCTCCACAGTGAAGTCCATCCCCTGCAGGGAGATGGACCATTGCAACAGTTTTGGGTTTTCTCCCCGCATCTGCATCAGCCACTGCAGGGGCCGGTGGTCGGTCTGGACCCGGAAGTGGGTGCCGAAGAGGTAGGGCCGGAGTTTCTTTAGGGCCCACACGACGGCAAAGGCTTCCCTCTCGATGGTGCTCCACCGTTGTTCTCTGGCCAGCAGCCGCCGGCTGATGAAGGCAACGGGAAGGTCGGCTCCCTCCGGATTTACTTGGGAGAGGACCGCCCCAATGCTGTGCTCCGAGGCGTCGGTTTGGACCACAAACTCTCGGCTGTAGTCGGGGGCTTGGAGCACACGGGCGGTGCACATAGCGGTCTTTATTGTGTCAAAGGCGACCTGGCACTCGGGGGTCCAGCGCACCTTTTGGGGTAGTCTCTTGGAGGTTAATTCTGTGAGGGGCCCCACAATGCTTCCATAGTTTTTTATGAAGCGCCGATAATATCCTGTGAGCCCCAGGAAGGCTCGGACGGCTGTTTGGTTGACCGGGGGCTTCCAGGCCCGGATGGCGTCAATCTTTGGCTGGAGGGGAGCCACCTGGCCGCTCCCCACTTGGTGTCCCAGATAGGTCACGGACCCTTGGCCTATCTGGCACTTGCTGGCTTTTATTGTCAGTCCGGCCCGTCGGAGGGCCGAGAGGACCTCCCAGAGGTGGGTCAGGTGCTCATCCCAGTGGAGGCTGTACACCGCAATGTCGTCTAGATAGGCGGCGCTGAACTCCTCCAGTCCGGCCAGCACCCGATTCACGAGTCTCTGGAAGGTGGCCGGGGCGTTTTTCATGCCGAAGGGCATCACCTTGAAATGGTAGTGGCCATTAGGGGTCGAGAAGGCCGATCGCTCTTGTGCTCCAGGGGTGAGGCCGATCTGCCAATACCCGGCCATGAGGTCGAAGGTGCTGAGATACTTTGCGGCCCCCAGGCGATCGATCAGTTCATCCGCCCGGGGGATGGGATGTGCATCGGTCCTGGTGACTGCATTCAGCCCTCGGTAGTCAACACAGAACCGGAGCTCCGGGGGTGTGCCGGGGGCGGCGGCTTTGGGGACCAGGACGACGGGACTGGCCCAGGGACTGTCGGAGGGTTCGACTACCCCCAGAGCTAGCATCTTGGCCACTTCGGAATGAATGCAGGCCCGAACTCGGTCGGGCACTCGGAAAGCTCGGTGTCTTACAGGCGGGCTGTCTCCGGTGTCCACATCGTGTACACACCACCGGGTGACTCCGGGAGTGAGGGAGAAGAGGTCTGCAAATTGCCCCAGCAGCTTCCGGCAGTCCTGGTGCTGTTCTGGGGTCAGGGTAGAGGAGAGCGTGACCCCTTCGACGGAGCCGTCCTTCTCTGTGGTGCTCAGGAGATCGGGTAGAGGCTCGGAGTCGTCTTCCGCTCCGTCATCGGTCGCTAGCAGCAGACTTAGTTCAGTGCGGGCAAAGTGTGGTTTGAGCCGGTTAGCGTGTAGAACCCGGAGGGGGTTTCTGGGGGACTCCATGTCCACCAGGTAGGTGACGGGGCTCTTGCGCTCCACCACTTTGAAGGGCCCCGTCCATTTGTCCTGGAGGGCACAAGGTTCAACCGAGAACATGACCCAGACTTGCTGGCCCGGCTCGAATTCGATGGACGAGGCGTTCTGGTCATACCAGCGTTTCATCTCCTCCTGACTAGCCTCCAGGTTGGCCTCGGCAAGTTCCCGGAACTTCCGAGTCTGGTTGCGGAGTGTCAGGAGGTACTGGTAGACATCGGGGGGAGCACCTCGGACAGCCGTCTCCCAGCCCTCCTTGACCAGGCTGAGGGGGCCTCGGACCGGGTGCCCATACAATAGTTCAAAGGGGCTGAACCCCAGGGACTTCTGGGGTATCTCGCGATATGCAAACAGGAGGCAGGGCAGCAGGACATCCCATTTGCGTCGTAGCGGCTCCTCTAGGCCCTTGATCATTCCCTTCAGTGTTCGGTTAAACCGCTCCACAAGTCCATTTCCTTGGGGGTGATACGGGGTGGTGAACTTATATGTGACCCCGCACTGTTGCCACAGGGACCGCATATATTTAGATATAAAGTTGGTGCCCCGATCACTCACGACTTCTCGGGGGAAGCCGACTCTGGAGAAGATCCCCATTAGGGCTCGGCCTACTACTGGGGCCGTGATGGTTCGGAGGGGGATGGCTTCAGGATAGCAGGTGGCATGGTCCACTAGAACGAGGATGAAGCGGTGCCCCTGAGAGGTGTGAGGGTCCAAGGGTCCCACGATGTCGATCCCTACTCGCTCGAAGGGGGTGGTGACCACGGGAAAAGGCTGGAGTGGAGCTTTGACTTTTCCCCCGCTCTTCCCGCTGGCTTGACAAGTCAGACAGGATCGGCAGTGATTATGCACATCGTTGCACATTTTCGGCCAGTAGAAATGGGTCACCAGGCGGCTGTAAGTTTTGTCCTGCCCCAGGTGCCCGGCGAGGGGCACGTCTTGTGCCAAGTTCAAGAGGAAGTCTCTGAATCGGAGGGGAACGACCAGCACCCGGCTGGCCCCTAGTTCGGCAATCTTCTGCTCGCTGTAGAGAAGGTCGTGGTCCCAATAGACCCAGTGGGATCCCGAAGAGTCTCCAGCGGCTTGAGTCGTGGCTTGTTGTCTGAGTCCCTCGAGGGAGGGACAGGTTTTCTGTTCCTGCCGGAATTGTTCGCGGGTGGGGCCACCTTCTTGGCGCCATTGAGCTAGTTCTGGAAGGTGGCCGGGCTCGGTGAGGTCTTCATGGCTGGGCCCCTGGGGGCCGGGCTCAGGGTCGGCGTCCTCGGGGACAGCGGGCAGAGGAGGTGCGGGCCACTCTGGTTCCTCGGTCGGGGCATCCTCCGTTGGGGCGGAGGCTCGGGCGGACATGGAGCGGGTGGTCGCACAGACCCACTCTGGAAGGCCTAGCATCCCCAGATGCTCTCTCCGCTCGACGCCGGCCCAGGGGGAACTTTCCAGGTCGTTCCCGAGGAGGCAGTCCACGGGGGCATCGTCCCGGACGGTCACCTTCAGCATACCCGACACCCCTCCCCATTCGAAGGGGATACGGGCCATCTGGCATAAACTCTCGGCGTTGTCCGCCGACCGCACCGGGCACAGGACATTGGGGAGAATTTGTTCTGGGGTCACCAAGTGGCAGCGGACCGCCGTCACGCTGGCTCCAGTGTCACGGAGGGCTTCGGCCCGGCGTCCATTGATGGTGACCCATTGGCGGTATTTCTGTGTGTTGCCTGGGATCGGGTCTCGGGGGATCAGGTCTCGATCACCCAGGCATGCCAAGATCATAGCGGCGGGCTCCCACTCGGCCTGCTCGGGGTCGTTGTCTTCTTCCTCGCCTCCTTCTGTACCCAGGATGGCGGCCGCGATCTGGCGGTTCGGGGGGCCGGTGGTGCCGGGTCGCTGGTTCATCGGGCAGAGGGGGTCATTCGCATAATGACCCTGTCGCTGGCATCGGTGGCACGTAACATTTGGGCGGGGCCCCGGTCTTGCTGGGGGAACCCCCCTTCGGCCCAGGGATGGCGAAGTGGAGGTAGGGGAGGACCCCGTGGGGGCGTCTCGGCCCCTGTTCTGGCCTCCTCCGCCGCCTCGTGGTCGGTGGTTCCCCGGGGATCCCCGGCCGTAGTCTCCCATCGGGCTCCGTGGGACACGGGTGCTCACCCATCTATCCGCCTCGACAGCGAGTTTTCGTGGCTCAGTCAGTTTGCTGTCGAGGAGGTGCTGCCGGAGTTCGATGAAGCAGTTGTTGGAAAGATGTTCCCATAGAATGAGGTCGACCAACTGCTGGTAGGTGGTGACCCGGCTGCCTTTGATCCACCCCTCGAAGGCTCTTCTGTAAAAGTTCACGTACTCCACGCAAGTGGTACCGGGAATTTTTTTACAGTCTCGGAATCGCTGCCGGTACATTTCAGGGGTGAGTCCGTAGCGAGTGAGGAGAGCGGTTTTCATGTGTTCATATGAGGTCATCTCGGCATCGGGAAGCTCTAGCAGGGCGTCCCTCCCTTCGCTGACGAACTTTCCCCACAGGCCGGCGCCCCAGTCCTTGAGGGGTACTCGATGGGCGGTCATGGCTACTTCATAGGCTTTGAACCACTGTTGGATGTCGTCGTTCTTGTAGTATTCTTTGACGACATCCTTGGGTATGTGCACCTTCGTGTCCACCGGCGGGGGCGAGGTCTTGCCCCCGGAGGTGCTGGTCTCGTTTGTCTTGGCCTTGATTTCTAGTTCCTTTAAGCCGCGCTCATGCTCGAGCATGAGTCTCTTTTCCTCGAGGTCTCTTTGTCTTCGTTTCTCCTCCAGGTCTCCTTCCAGCCTTAGTTGCTCGAGTGCTATTTTCCTTTCCGCCAGCTGTAGTTCTCCATCCAGCCGGAGTCGGGCGAGCTCCAATTCGTGGAGCCGGTTCCTCTCTCGTTCTCGGGCGTCTTCGTGCGGGCCCGTGCCTGGATTTGCGGGTCTGTCCCCCACTGGGGTCGTGTCGGTCTCCGGGCTTCCCTTCGGACCCGGGTTGTCCTCATTCTGGGGTGGCGTGTCACCGGCGTCCACCCATGCCTGTAGGGCCGATTTAAAGTCTTCCTTGGTGCTTAGGCCCGTGGTAGCGATGCCCAGGTCTTTGCAGAATTGTTTTAATTCCTTGTGACTGCAGTCTTCCATTTTCTCCTTCTGGAATTCCGTAGTCGGTCTCGTTTCTTGCGTAGTCATGGTCGCGGTGTGTTTTTCTCGGTAGTGAGTGAATCACTCTCTGTACGATCTGCGTCGGCTCGGATCCCGTCGCTTGCCACCACTGTTAGAAAAGCGATCCCGGGGGAGGCAGAAGATGTCTGACTGACCACCCCTAGGTCCACCACTCCGTCGAGAAGCAGCCGAGCGTTATTGAGAGGCCTCCTGGGTGAGGGTCCTCTCCTAGGATCGTACAGCAGAATAACCACAACACTACAAACGGACACCACACAAGAGGTTAAGTTCTTAAGCTTTATCTGGAATAAAGGTTGCTGGTTCTCAGCGAGGTGTACAGGCAGATCGAGGGATCTGTAGAGTCTCGTAAAAGGAGCGTGGTAGCGGGACAGTCTCAATATGGGTGCAGGAAGGGATACCCTGCGCACAGCTCTCAATCCTCGAGCCGGGGGTTCCGAGGGGCAGCGCCAGCAGGACTCGACAGGTGGTCGGTAACGGAGAGGAGGCCGCGGCAGCGCCAGCAGGCCTCGAGGTGGTTTCGGTGAGGATGGGCCGCGGCAGCGCCAGCAGGCTCTCAAGATGGTTCAGCAAAGGTGGGCCGCGGCAGCGCCAGCGGGCTCTCAAGATGGTTCGGCAAAGGTGGGCCGCGGCAGCACTAGCAGGCTCTCAAGGTGGTTCAGCAAAGGTGGGCCGCGGCAGCGCCAGCAGGCTCTCAAGATGGTTCAGCAAAGTTGGGCCGCGGCAGCGCCAGCAGGCTCTCAAGATGGTTCAGCAAAGCTGGGCCGCGGCAGCGCCAGCAGGCTCTCAGGGTATCTTCAGGTTACAGGGAAATGAGTTCTTCTGGTGTCGGCCGTGACAGCGTCAGCAGGGCTTTCCAGTCCAGGATACAACTGGCGTCCTACTCCGGGGCTGGCCCAGATATAGGACTGGGGTCCTTTGATGTCCGGACCCTCGCGCCTAGGGGCCAGAGTGGCCGGGATGATGGTGTCCAGACACCCAGCAGTGGGGTGGAGCCAGCGCCCAGGGAGGCCGGAGGGCGATCGATACCAGGCGTCCGGGGACGGCTGGAGGGCCATCGAAACTCCCCTTCCTCCGGGATCTGTCGAGTGGCCACTCGACCACCTGGGTGGATCTTGGTGCCTCGATGTCGGGCTTCGCTGGGGCCTGGGCCGGGGCCGAGGCCATGTGTTCGTGACGTGGTGGGCCCAAGATGGAGTCGGGCGCGGCCTCGTGCTCACCCACGATGGAGCCAGGCCGGTAGTGGTGGTCCGGGATGGTAACCGGACCGGCAGTGTGGGGGCGTGCAGGGTCGGGCAGACGGGGCTGCCCGAGGCTCGGTGGAGGGCCGATGTCGGTCTGGGCCCGCCATGCGGGAGGGGTAGGACCACGCCATGAGGCTGGGTCCAACAAGGTGGACCTAGGGGTGGTCAGTCAGACTCTTCTGCCTCCCCAGGGATCGCCTTTCTAACACTCACCCTCACACCCCCTCACCCTCACACACCTCCTCAGCCTCACACCCCCTCACTCTCATACCACCTTTACCCTTACACCCCCTCATCCTCACCCTCACACACCCTCACACACCCTCACACACCCTCTCACCCTCACACACCTTCTCACCCTCACACCCCCTCACCCACATACATCCTCACATCCCCTCACATCTCCTCACCTTCTCTCAAACCCTCACCCTCACATCCCCTCACCCTCACATCCCTTCACACACCCTCGCGCACCCACGACCACACACACCCTCACCTTCACTCACCCTCACTCACCCCTCACACCCTCTCACCCTCAGACACCCTCTTGCCCTCACACACCCTCTCACCCTCACACCCCTCACCCTCAGACACCCTCACACACTCACCCTCACACCCTCACCCTCCACACCCCCCTCACACACCCTCTCACCCTCACACACCATCACATACAGTCACTCACCCTCACCCACCCTCACACACCCTCACTCACCCTCATACCCTCACACCCTCACCCTCCCAACCCCTCTCACCCTCACTCACCTTCACCCCCTCACACCCCCACACACCCTCACCCTCACACCCATTCACCCCCACCCTCACACCCCCTCACCCTCACACCCCCACACCCTCACACACTCTCACACACTCTCACCCTCACAAACACTCACACACTGTCACTCACACTCACCCATCCTCACACACCCTCACTCACCCTCACACCCTCACATCCCTCACCCTCACAACCCTCTCACCCTCACTCACCCTCACCCTCTCACACCCCCAACACACCCTCACCTCACACCCCCTCAACCTCACACCCCTCACCCTCACCCCTCACCCTCACATACCTCCTCACCCTCACACCCCCCTCACTCTCAAACCCCTCACCCTCACATACCCTCACCCTCACACACGCTCCCCCTCACACCCTTACCCTCACTCACCCTCTCACCCTCACACACCCTCTCACCCACACATACCATCTCACCATCACAAACCCCTCTCACCCTCTCACCCCTCACCCTCGCATCCCTCACCCTCACATCCCCTCACCCTCCCTCACACCCTCACCCTCACACACCCTCACCCTCACACACCCTCACCCTTACACACCCTCACCCTCACACACGCTGACACCCTCACCCAAACTCTCCCTTTCACCCTCACCACACCCTCTCACCCTCACACACCCACTCACCCTCACACACCCTAAATCACACACACCCACTCCTCACCATCACCACCCCCACACCCTCATACCACCCTCACTCACCCTCTCACCCTCACTCACCCTCTCAACACCCTCTCACCCTCACAACCCTCACACACCTTCACCCTCACACACCCTCACCCTCACACCCCCTCACACCCTCACCCTCACACACCCCGTCACAAACATGCACACCCTCACACCCCCTCACCCTCACACACCCTCAACCTCAAACACCCTCACCTTGTCACCCTCACCCTCATACACCCTCCCCCTCACACCCCCTCACCCTCACACCCTCACCCTCACTGCCACTCACCCTCATACCCCCACCCTCAGAACCCCTCACCCTCACAACCCCACACCCTCCCCCTCACACCCCACACCCTCCCCCTCACCCCCCTCACCCTCACTCCCCCTCATACCCCCATACCCCCACACCCTCACACCCCTCACTCTCACACACCCTCACCCTCACACACCTCTCACCCTCACACACCTTCTCACCCTCACACCCCCTCACCCACACACACCCTCACATCCCCTCACATCTCCTCACCTCCTCTCACACCCTCACCCTCACCCCCCTCACCCTCACACCCCTTCACACACCCTCGTGCACCCACGACCTCACACTCACTCACCCTCACACACCCTCTCACCCTCAGACACACTCTCGCCCTCACACACCCTCCCACCTTTACACCCCCTCACCCTCAGACACCCTCACACACTCACCCTCACATCCCCTCACACCCTCACCCTCACTCCCCCCTCACACACCCCTCTCACCCTCACACACCATCACATACAGTCACTCACCCTCACCCACCCTCACACACCCTCACTCACCCTCATACCCTCACACCCTCACCCTCACAACCATCTCACCCTCACTCACCTTCACCCCCTCACCACCCCCACACACCCTCACCCTCACACCCCTTCACCCCCTCCCTCCACACCCCTTCACCTTCACACCCCCACACCCTCACACACTCTCACACACTCTCACCCTGACAAACACTCACACACTGTCACTCACACTCACCCATCCTCACACACCCTCACTCACCCTCACTCACCCTCACATCCCTCACAACCCTCTCACCCTCAACCGCTCACACTCCCAACACACCCTCACCCTCACACCCCCTCAACTCACACCCCCTCACCCCCTCACCCTCACATACCTCCTCACCCTCACACCCCCTCACTCTCAAACCCCCTCACCCTCACAAACCCTCACACACGCTCCCCTCACACCCTTACCCTCACTCACCCTCACACACCCTCTCACCCTCACAAACAATCTCACCATCACAAACCCTCTCACCCTCACACCCCCTCACCCTCGCATCCCCTCACCCTCACATCCCCTCACCCTCCCTCACACCCTCACCCTCACACACCCTCACCCTCACCCTCACACACCCTCGCCCTCACACACCCTCACACACGCTCACACCCTCACCCTCACTCACCCTTTCACCCTCACACACCCTCTCACCCTCACACACCCACTCACCCTCACACACCCTCTCACCCTCCCCCCCACCCACACCCACCTCACCGTCACACCACCACACCCTCACCCTCACACACCCTCACTCACCCTCTCACCCTCACTCACCCTCTCACCCTCAACACCCTCTCACCCTCACTCACCCTTAACCTCACACACCTTCACCCTCACACACCCTCACCCTCACACCCCCTCACATCCTCACCCTCACACACCCTGTCACAAACATGCACACCCTCACACCCCCTCACCCTCACAGCCACTTACCCTCACACCCCCACCCTCAGAACCCCTCACCCTCACAACCCCACACCCTCCCCCTCACAACCCCACACCCTCCCCCTCACACCCCCTCACCCTCACTCCCCCTCACACCCCCATACCCCCACACCCTCACACCCCTCACCCTCACAAACCCCCTCACCATCACACACCCTCAGCCTCACTCACCCTCACACCCCCACACCCTCACACCCACACACACCCTCACACCCCCTCACCCCTCAGACACCCTCACCCTCACACTGTCACACCCCTCACCCCACACACCCTCACCCCTCACACCCCTTCACCCTCATACACCCCCACCCTCACACACCCTCACACACCCGCATACACCCTAACACAACCTCACACACCCTCACTCACCCTCACACACCCTCACTCACCGCTAGCCCCTCACATCCCCTCACCCTCTCACCCTCACCCTCACTGCCACTCACCCTCATACCCCCACCCTCAGAACCCCTCACCCTCACAACCCCACACCCTCCCCCTCACAACCCCACACCCTCCCCCTCACCCCCCTCACCCGCCTCACTCCCCCCTCATACCCCCATACCCCCACACCCTCACACCCCTCACTCTCACACACCCTCACCCTCACACACCCTCTC
>NC_136073.1:761369416-761392093 GCF_964261635.1 Lissotriton helveticus | reverse complement strand
CCTCATACCCCTCACCCTCACCCTCACACCCCACACCCTCACCCTCCCTCACACACCCTCTCACCCTCACACACCCTCTCGCCCTCACACACCCTCTCACCCTCACACCCCTTCATTCTCACCCTCACACCCCATCACACCCTCACCCTCACACACCCCTAACACACCCTCTCACCCTCACACACTGTTGGACTTGGCCCTTCTGGCAGGTTCACCACTGAACTTTTTGCTTTTATTTGTGACATGGTGTTAGTGATTTTTGGTTTCTGCGCACTTTACTACTGTGTCCCAGGGTAAAGTGCGTGCGTGTGGTAAGGTAGGCCTGCCCTCCCGTAGGAATGCATTGGGAATGTATGTGTCCCTGGTAGTTCCTGATGTGTGGGGTGTGCAGGCTCGAGTCTGTTATGTGCGGACTCATGTGATTGAATGCTGCGCAATGATGTATGCTGCATGATTGTGTCCAGTGTGGAAGTGTCACTTCTAGACATTGGTGTGTGTGTGCAGTAGGTGCTGGCGTGTGATTGGCTGGTGAGCCTGGCTCCAGGAGTCTGGGTGGGCCTGCCCAGTGATGAGTGGAGAGATTAGCCTGCTGATGTGAGGGAGGGGTGCACCTGGGTCCTGAATAGGGCTGGGCTTTCCCCACACAATGCTGGCTCCGCCCCCTGTGGTGCGTCTAACGAACCTAGCCCTGCCAGTGAATAAAGTGAGGGGCTGAGCACATCAAGGGTGCTCCCAGACCAGCTGCGACTGGTTCTTCCCCCACTCTGCTCCTTAGACAAAGGATTTCTCTGTATAAAAGGAGGCTGTGACCTCTTGTCAAATGTTCTTGTTTCTGACTGGAATCTACCAGGGGCGTGCTGATGCTTGGGCCCAGGGGAAGGCTTGCCGCCCTGGGACCTGCCCAGCCCCTGGATTGCTGATGGACTTCTTTTGGACCTGGGGGACTGGAGGACTGTTTCTTTGGTAGGAGCGGCCTGCTCCCCTTTCCCTACCCCAGGATTCCTTCTTTACCCAAGTTGCTGGGGCCCTGGTTGCTTATGGGGTCATCCCAGAGTGCCCTGGTGCTGTCTGTGCCCCCCAGCCCCTCACACCCCCACACCCTCACACACCCTCTCACCCTCACACCCCCTCACCCGCACACCCCCTTACATCCCCTCACATCTCCTCACCTTCTCTCACCCCCTCACCCTTACACCCCCTCACCCTCACACACCCTCTCACGCTCACACACCTTCTCACCCTCACACACCCTCATCCTCATACCCCCTCACCCTCACCCTCAGACCCCCTCACCCTCACAACCCCACACCCTCCCCCTCCCAACCCCACACCCTCACCCTCACTCCCCCTCACACCCCCACACCCCCACACCCTCACACCCCTCACCTTCACACCCCCCCTCACCCTCACACCCCCTCACCCTCACTCACCCTCACCCTCACACCCCCTCACCTTCACACCCCCACACACCCTCACACACCCTCATCCACACACCCTCACACCCCCTCACCCTCATACCCCCTCACCCTCACACTGTCACACCCCCTCACACCACTTCACACTCACACCCCCTCACCCTCACACACCCTCACCCTCACACACCCTCACACACCCTAACACACCCTCACACACCCTTACTCACCCTCACATACCCTCACACAACCTCACCCCCCCTCGCCCTCTCACCCTCACAGGCCCTCACTCACCCTCACAAACCCTCACCCTCACACCCCCTCACCCACACCCTCATATCCCCTCACCCTCACCCCCTCACCCTCACACACCTCCTCAGCCTCACACCCCATCACTCTCATACCACCTCACCCTCACACCCCCTCATCCTCACCCTCACACACCCTCACCCTCACACACCCTCACCCTCACACACCCTCTCATGCCCACATACCCCCTCACCCTCAAACACCCTCTCACCCTCACACACCCTCTCACCCTCACACCCCCTCACGCGCACACCCCCTCACATCCCCTCACATCTCCTCACCTTCTCTCACACCCTCACCCTCACACCCCCTCACCCTCACACCCCTTCACACACCCTCACGCACCCACGACCTCACACAACCTCACCTTCACTCACCCTCACACACCCTCTCACCCTTACACACCCTCTCACCATCACACACCCTCTCACCCTCACACACCTTCATCCTCATACCCCCTCACCCTCACCCTCACACCCCACACCCTCACCCTCCCTCACACACCCTCACACACCCTCTCACCCTCACACACCCTCTCGCCCTCACACACCCTCTCACCCTCACACCCCCTCTCACCCTCACACCCCTTCATTCTCACCCTCACACCCCATCACACCCTCACCCTCACACACCCCCTAACACACCCTCTCACCCTCACACACTGTTGGACTTGGCCCTTCTCGCAGGTTCACCCCTGAACTTTTTGCTTTTATTTGTGACATGGTGTTAGTGATTTTTGGTTTCTGCGCACTTTACTACTGTGTCCCAGGGTAAAGTGCGTGCGTGTGGTAAGGTAGGCCTGCCCTCCCATAGGAATGCATTGGGAATGTATGTGTCCCTGGTAGTTCCTGATGTGTGGGGTGTGCAGGCTCGAGTCTGTTATGTGCGGACTCATGTGATTGAATGCTGCGCAATGATGTATGCTGCATGATTGTGTCCAGTGTGGAAGTGTCACTTCTAGACATTGGTGTGTGTGTGCAGTAAGGGTGCTGGCGTGTGATTGGCTGGTGAGCCTGGCTCCAGGAGTCTGGGTGGGCCTGCCCAGTGATGAGTGGAGAGATTAGCATGCTGATGTGAGGGAGGGGTGCACCTGGGTCCTGAATAGGGCTGGGCTTTCCCCACACAATGCTGGCTCCACCCCCTGTGGTGCGTCTAACGAACCTAGCCCTGCCAGTGAATAGAGTGAGGGGCTGAGCACATCAAGGGTGCTCCCAGACCAGCTGTGACTGGTTCTTCCCCCACTCTGCTCCTTTAGACAAAGGATTTCTCTGTATAAAAGGAGGCTGTGACCTCTTGTCAAATGTTCTTGTTTCTGACTGGAATCTACCAGGGGCGTGCTGATGCTTGGGCCCAGGGGAAGGCTTGCCGCCCTGGGACCTGCCCAGCCCCTGGATTGCTGATGGACTTCTTTTGGACCTGGGGGGACTGGAGGACTGTTTCTTTGGTAGGAGCTGCCTGCTCCCCTTTCCCTACCCCAGGATTCCTTCTTTACCCAAGTTGCTGGGGCCCTGGTTGCTTATGGGGTCATCCCAGAGTGCCCTGGTGCTGTCTGTGCCCCCCAGCGCCTTGAGGGCGCTTTATTTCTCATCACTGGGCAGAGCGCTGTCGTTTTCCCAAAGAGGGAAGCGCTCCTGCCCTTTCTTTGCCCCCGAGCGCGCAGGTGCCACCCTGCGCCTTTATTCGCATTTATTTATTTAATTACGGGTGTCCACCCCGTTTATATGGTTCTTTGCGAGTGCCCACCTCGCTTCTGCTGTTTATTTTAGACTTTGAGGGGGCCCACCCCTCATTTATGCCCTGAGTTTTCACCGTCGCGGCCCGAGCGCTGCAAAACAGGAAGCCAGGCAGTACGGTGCCTAATGCGGGGCGGGACTACCTGTTTTGTAGGGAAGTCCCACCCGCCGCCGCGCCACGATTGGCTGCCCGCTGCCGCCGGGAAAGAGAAAAAAACGGTCGACTGATGGCCTCCCCGCAGCCCGGGGCTCCCATGTGCTGGAGGGAGCCCCGGAAGTAAAGTCCCACCCCCGCCTGGTGTCGGGCCGAGAGAGAAAAGAAGCCGAGCCGGACCCATCAGGCACCTTTCCTGGAGTCCCGGTCCCGAGATGGGGGACCGGGTGAAGAAGAGCACCAGCAAGCAGCAGTGGACAGTGGGAGGGGGCGCGAGGCACATTGCCGGTGCCTGCCCCCACCGCAAGTGCGAGGAGTTGACCTATGGCCGCCCGGAGGAGCCCCCGCCAGAGAACAGCCCGGTAAGTGTGGAGGGCTGCGGGGAGAAGCTCTGGGTAGGCATTGTGGTGCCTTTAATGCACAGTGGCTCAGTTACATGTCGGGCGGCCCCGGATGGCTGTGGGCCACCCCAACGTTTCAGCAGGCATATTTCCTTCCCCCACCACTTTGACTGTAATTTCAGGTGCCCCGTGTGGCCCCTACCCTGGGCATTTGTATTTAAAGTACCGTCGCACGCCACAGTACTGGGGGGGCGAGTCCTCCTTCATGAAGAGGGGGCTCAGCATTCTTTTAAGAGCCTAGAGGGCTCCTTGGGACACCATATTTTTAGAGCCCAGATGGCTCCAACCAATTTGACAGAGCCAGAGGGTTCCAAGGCCCCGCAGTATTGTTCTAGAGCCTAGAGTGCTCCCCAAAATGCACAGTACTTACCCAGAGCCCGAGGGCTCCAGTCCTTTTGCCCAGTCCTTGTCCTGGGGTCCAGTGAGGGCCCGCCACAGTTTTTGATTCACAGCTGCCCAGCAAGTAGTGGGCAGCTGCACCGTTTAGGTTTTCCTTCCTCCTATGGACTTGTACTTTGGACTGAGACGCACGCCTTCCTCCCTACCCTGGCCTTCTCCAGCTGCGCTGCACTTAGTGCCAGGTGCAGCGTTTAGGCCCTGTTCTGTCCCTATCCTCAGCTGCCCAGCAAGTAGTGGGCAGCTGCTACGTTTAGGTTTTGGCGCAGTGGCGCAACCTGAACTTTGATGTAAGTTCTGTGCTAATGTGATTTCTGCGAATTGTTCTTTGCTGCACCTCTGAATGTGTTTTTGATGCGTCATGTGCCTTGTTCTCACACCGCTGAATGTATAGTTATGCATCATGTGTTTTCCTTCCCTACACCTCTGAATGTTGTGATGCATCATGTGTAATATGTTCATGCTTATACCTCTACATGTATGGTGATACTTAGGTGGTTGTTTTCTCCTAGTACAGGTGTTACTAGTGGGGTCCTGGTTCCCTGCGTGACATTCTCCTAAGGTGGTTAGGGTTGCGTAGGTGGTACTTACCTCTTACCAGTGCTTACTAGTTGTGTGCTACATGGTTATCTGGTGTTTAACTATCTCCAAGGGCCTGATACTGAGCTTGCCCCCTGACCAGAGTCCCAGGACCTAAGTGGACTCTATTGTGCCTTCCCTGACAAAGTGCTGGGACTTGTCTGATCTCCTTGGGCCGCTGGGGCCTCGCCTGAAGTGTGCCTCGCTCACTCCCCTGCAGCTCGTGCCTAGCCGCCCCCGCCATGAGCCGCACTGCTCCTTATGAAGCCGTGCTCCGCTCCGCCTGGGCCGCCCGCATCTTGCACCTCAGCAGCTTGTGCCTGGGCCGCCCTCATGCCTCGAGCCGCGCCGCTCTCCTCTGAGCCGCGTCCGCTTCGCTGGGCCGACCGCACCCTGCCCCCTCCTCCTCTGAGTCCACACCTTGGTCACCCCAACGAAACGCTTGTAGCGCACGGGTCGCCACCGCCCTCTCAGGCCTACTGAGGAGATTACTCAATTATATGTTCTATATTCTAAAAGTGTTATTTCTAAAAGTGCTTATTCCAGACAGTGGTCCAGGTGGCCCTGTCCTGTACATATCCCCTGTAAATTCTGCCCGTGCCTCTGGCACATTGTAAAGTATGTGATTATTATCTAATGTGTTTTGGTGTAATACAAAGGCTATTTTTTTATATAACCTTGTGTGTAGTTTCCTTTGTGGTGGGCCTTGGGTGTTGTTGCTGGGGGTGCGTGCGCAAATACTTAACTCACATTGCCTCCGAGTTTAGCCTTACTGCTCGTGCTACGTTACCAAGGGGGTGAGCAGGGGTTATCTTGGCGTGTAACTCCCTTGCCCTGACGTGGAAGTGGTGGTCTCTGACTGACTTGGCGCAAGCCCTGGCCAGCCAGGGATCCCATTTCTAACATTGGCTGGCAGCGGAAGGGATCCGGATTTGTGTTTGCGCTGTACCACAGTAGCAGCTGGCTGCACCACAAAACTCTGCATTTTTGATAAATCACATTTTGGGGATTATTGTTTTGAGTTTGCTAAAAATGTCATTTCTGTGGAAATGTGTTTTTTGTGCACTGTGCGTTAGGTGTCCCTAGCTCGGGAGGGTAGATCATCCCCCTAAGTGCAGTGTGTTGGACCCAGCCTCGTGGCGTGGTCCCACTTCTCCCGCCTAGCGGGCCCTGGACAACATCAACCCCTATCCCCCGGCCTAAAGCTATCCCCTCCAAATTTCATGAGAGCCGCCACCCCTGGCGATCCCCGGCTCTCCCCCTCGGGATCCCGGCGACCCCTGCTCGCCCCACTCTGCGGATCCGACCCCGATTCCGGCCCACCATTTCAGGCCCGACTCCATCTTGGACCCTACACGTCCGGACCACGTGGCCTCGGCCCGACCTCGGCCACAGCCCCAGCGAAGCCCCGACATCGAGGCACCAAGATCCAACCAGGTGGTAAAGCGGCCACTTGACGGATCCAGGAGGAGAGGCGTTTCGATGGGCCTCCAGCCGTCCCCGGACGCCTGGTTTCGATCACCCTCCGGCCTCCCTGGGCGCTGGCTCCACCCCCTGCTGGGTGTCTGGACACTCTCATCCCGGCCCCTCTGACCCCCAGGCGCGAGGGTCCGGACATCAAAGGACTCCAGACCTATATCTGGGGCAGCTCTGGGATGGGTCAGTCAGTCAGTCAGTCAAAATATCTTTATTCGATTTAGTTAAAAATCATACAAAGAAATAAAAGCATTTCATACATTAAAAAATATATACAAAGCAATTATTTACAAATTATTTACAACAGGCAAATCAGAGCATTCGTGGGATTAATAAAAAACAATTCAATTAATAAAAACCAGGGTCTCGCATCTTAGTTTACACATTTTTACAAGGGTCGTTAATCTAATGGATACGTTTTTTGATTCTAGTTGCAGCCACCAAGAAGTTAGCCATACAAAAAGTAGTACGTGGGTTAGTCAATAATTGTAAATAGAGCAGGGCTGGTCTCACTTGGGTGAAACCAGCCTCCTTTAATACCGGTATTTTTTTCTTGGCTCTAAATAAAAACCATGAAACATAACAAAGTGCAAGGTGTCTTGAGTGGAGAAATGATCACAATTACAGGGAGGGGCTAGTTCAGGTTTTTCCCATGTTTTAAAATTCCCCAAATAAAAATGTAACAAATTAAACCTGAACTTAATTAGAAGGAACCTGTGAAATGGAATAGTGACGAAACCAAGGTAGGGTGCTAAAACAAATGAATTAACAAGTAGACAGTGTCTCCTCACCGCTGGTTTCGCTAGTTCCCTTTCCTCACGACGTGCTCTTGCCCACCCCATAAATTGCTTTTTGACGCTATCGATATCCTGGGTCTTGATATCTTTGGGGGAAATAAAGAGCTCTGGTCGTCCTATATCTGCAAATGCCTTCATCAGATAGGCCAGCCATGGGATCCTTTTAAAATTATCTAGGGCCAGAACATCAGCCATGATCTTGTGGTTGAGTGGCAGATCTTCATTAAGCCAAGTCTTCAACCAAAAGATCAGGGGGGCCATCTTCAGCCCATCGGTGAGGAAGTCCAAGCCCACCTCCATATGAATGGAGTAAGTCGGTGTAGACTGAGGAACAGACAGTAGTGTCCGTATAAATTTGTTCTCAGCTTTCTGGATTGGCTCCAAATTTACATAGCCCCAAAGGGGTGAACCATATGAGGCCAGGGCAACTGGTTTACTTTTATAAATTTTCAGTAGCGCTTCCATGGGCCTAGCGCCTAACCTGCCCGCAAAACCCATAAGGGCTGCCGATGACCTAGTCACCGCCAACCTCTTTGCCCTCACTTGGGGACCCCAAGTTCCCTTCTGATCAAAAATAACCCCCAAATAGGGAAAAGTGGAGACTCTAGAAACAACCTCGCCCTTGCACTCAAATGTGTTAGTTTTTCTCTTACTGCTTTGTCGACCCACGACCATGGTATGTGACTTATTAGTATTGATTTTTAAATCTAACTGGTCCATATATGTACAAAAAGCGTTTAACAAACGTTGAAGGCAGACGCCAGTGCGTGCTATCAGCACGGCATCGTCCGCGTACAGGAGCGCAGGAATTTTAACAGCTCCTGCACGCGGGACGTCTCCCTCAACCTCCTTCAGGTAAGCACCCAGTCCATTAATGTAAATGGTAAAAAGCAAGGGGGCTAATATGCAGCCCTGCCTAACCCCCCACATGGACTTGAAGAGGGATGTACACCTTCCTTCATTGGTTACCCGCACCGCGGCAAAAAGCTCTTGGTGCAAGGATGCCATAAATTTGACCAATGCTTCATCTATCCCCATACTTAGCAGAGTCAGCCATAACTTAGACCTGTTGACCAAGTCGAAGGCCGAGGAGAGGTCCATAAATGCCAAAAACAAGGACCCCTCCTTGGCCACCGTATATTTAGCAATCAACAGGTGTAAGTTAGAGCACTGCTCGATCGTTCCCTTTTTCTGTCTGAACCCATACTGGATCTCCGCCAGCCCTCCACAACTCTCTACATTTTCCCTTAGTTTAGACAAAAGGACTCTACCTAAGATCTTTACTGTGGAGTCCAAAAGGGATATGGGCCTATAGCACCCAGGGTCGTCCCGCTGGCCCTTCTTAAAAATGGGGACGATGTTAGAGATGGCCCAAGAGGAGGGTATTGGATTACCATTAACGGCAGAGAAAACATTTGCCAAAACCCCCGCCCATAACTTGGGGGAATGTATAAAGAAATCAGCCGGAACCCCGTCAGGGCCCGGGGCCTTATGCTTAGTTGTAGCGCGAATAGCTTTCTCCACCTCTGAGCTATGAAAGAAAATAGGGGTAGCATCCAGGGTCACCAAGGGTACTACGGGGCCTGCATCATCGTTGTCCCTATACACATTTTTAAAGTGGTCCAGCCATTTATCGTCTGGGATGACGCAGTCCATGGCCTCATTGTTTTGGTCAGAGAAGAATGGTTGTTTAACGATTTCCCAGAATTTCCGGCTATCCTTCAGGACCGCCACGGAAAGTAGACTCTCCCATGCTTCCCGTTTAATATTATCTTTTCTGGTTTTTATAGCTAATTTATAATCTTTCCTCAATCTGACTATTACATCCCTAATCCTAGGTGCTGTCTTCAGGGCAGACATCAGAGACCTATGTGCATTTGAGCACGCAGCATCGAACCAACGATGCTTAATTGGAGCTCCCTTCTTAGGTTTGACCAAAAGATCCTGTGACACCTGCCCACATATTGACTCAAAGGCCCCTATAATTTCACAGTCCTGGGCATGTATATCTAAACACACTGCCACATGTGGCTCAATTTTCGGAAGAACTTCCGCATAGAAGTTCTCCGGGATCCCCTTGGCCCATTTGATTTTTCTGCCCTGATCCGTGGTGCGCAAAATGCGCTCCGACCTGGCTGGCCCAGGAGTTGGCCCCATGAGGTCTCCCCAGGCTACCTCAAGTAAGACCGGATTATGATCGCTATAATGAGACGAAGCTGTATAATAGGAGATGACACTGTTTAAAATACCCGGTGTAACAAAAATATAATCAATTATAGTCCCGGGGTTAGTACCTGTAAAGGTAGCTATTCTTGAGCCTCCCTCCGGTTCATATAAGTTAACATTAGCCAAAAAGTCTTCTAGTTCTTCCCCTCGTGAAGTGTGTTCAAAATGTGGACCTTCGGCTCCTTCACCCCATTCCTTAAGACTTGTGCCACACTTTAGCTTGCAGGGGTGAATATTAAAATCACCCAACAATATATACTCTGCATCGAAATATGTATTCTGACTGACTAATGTTAAAACAGCATCTAAACTGGCGACATTGTTATCGCTATTGTCCCTGTTACAAGAATTATAAAAATTAATATATAGAGTCCTCCTAGAGGGACTTATTTCCCTTTCTACAATCAGGATATTAGGCGAGACAGTATTGATTTGTCTAAGAGAACCCTTCAAGTCTAGGGAAAATAAAGTTAGCAGACCCCCCTTAGCTCTGCCAGCGCAACTAGGGATCGCTGCTTTGGCGAAGCTAGTGAACGCATCCATCCAGAAACTAGCAGATGTTTCCCAAGTTTCCTGGAGGGCAATAATATTATGCCCCGAGACTAAACTATTCCAACCCTTATCGTTGCGTTTAGAGTTAAGTCCTGCCACATTCCAGCTTAATATCTTACATGCATCCCTTGTTCTACTCCCTACCTCTTCTGTCTCACAAATGGGGTCACCCGGTAGTCAATCTATATCCTCCAACCCTGACAGGGGAGCAAAACGGTTAGCAATAACCAACGCGGGACCGTCATAAACATTCTGGTGGACACAGGGTTGATTACTCACTGGGATATTTAGGAGCCTCGGGGGACATGGGGGTGCATGTGATTTCGGCATGCCCTCACCCAAAGGTACATGCCCCCCCCCCCCCTGCTAACCCCGGGGCCTCTAGAGTGCAACATGCGCCCTGATGGTGGATAAAAAAAGCCCAGAGGGACAGGTCTTAATTTGTCCATTGGGGATATATCAGAGCCATCCCAGAATAGCCTATCCGCTAGATCAGCCCTACTGAAGTTGACAACCACACAGTCACCTTGGGTAGTTTTCCGGTGTTTGCCAATCCAACCCACTCTCCTTGTGAATATGATTTCATCAGAAATATTTTTACCACAACAATTGTCTGTGCACCATTTTTTAGATTTAACCATGAGGTCCCTAGAGGATTCTACCTCCCCTTCTCTTAAAGGGGGGACCCCAATAAAAACAGCGCCAAAGAGGACGCTTCAGGTGGTAGGTTAAGCTTGTATTTGCTATAAGAGGGCCTAGCAGGGTCAGGGATGCGTGATGGAGGTTGCATATGTGGCGGCCCCTCCAAGGACAGAGGCAACGCTTCCAGGGCTGGGGGTAGTGTATTAATGACCCCTTCACCAATCTGGGGATGTGAGACCGGGCAGGATACCTGTACCTGTACTGACTCCGCCGTACCAACCTCCATCCTCTGAACCTCACCCTCATTGCACTTTGTGTTAACATGGGGGGTCTTGTTGGGTGTAGAATTAACAATTAGTCTGTCAATTAATGTACATTTCTTAAGCAAACCTTCTAAACAAGTGTTCAAAGTGTCCACAATGTCTTTTGCTATCCCAACCAGCAGAGGTTCAATTCTGGCAACAAAAAGCTCTTCCAGTTTATTACCCAGTAAGTCGTTTGTTGTGTTTAGTAAGCATGGACTTGCAGCGTTGTTGTCCCGTGCACCCTTGGTTATGGGTGTAGTGGTCTGCTGACTCAAATTAGGCAAGCTTACTAAAGGGGGTTGGCTGGGAACCTCAGCTGTGGGGCATGTGGGTGGGAGGGTAGCAATAGACACGATGGGATAAAGAGACACCGGAGGGATGTTTGTCACGGGTGTATTACCCAATACTGAGGGGGAAGGTGCAACAGAAATTGACTGAGGGGTAGCTGTCAGCCCCAATTCAAGTTCGGCATTAGCAATTTCCTTGGTTAATTCTCCCACCACTGATGTTAGATAGGTCATAATTGAGTTGGAGTGTTTTGGGACCTTAGCCTTCTTCCCGCCCTCCTCCATAGTAATAGCCTTCTTTCGCTTACCCATTGTCAATATCAGATGTAAATGGGGTGGCCCTGCCCGGCCTCCTCTGGCCCCTGACGGCCACAGACGGCCCCGCCCTTGTCCCGGGCTTCTCCCGGCGCGTGCCCGCGCGCGTCCCGCGGGACGGGGTACTGGCGCTGCCTTTATGCGCCTCCTGGCTCTGGTGAGGGCGTCACTGGGGTGGGAGGGGCCCCGGCGGAGCCAAGCCCGGCCGGGAACCAGGCGGAGCAAGGCCCGGCCCTTTGTTGGTGGTGCTGCGGCGCTACGGGAGCTGAGCCCGTCCGTTCTAGTGCAGGTAGCGTCTTGTGTCCCCCAACGAGTGTTGCTGCTGGCACTGCCTTTATGCGCCTCCTGGCGCTGGTGAGGGCGTCACTGGGGTGGGAGGGGCCCCGGCGGAGCCAAGCCCGGCCAGGAACCAGGCGGAGCAAGGCCCGGCCCTTTGTTGGTGGTGCTGCGGCGCTACGGGAGCTGAGCCCGTCCGTTCAAGTGCAGGTAGCGTCTTGTGTCCCCCAATGAGTGTTGCTGCTGGCGCTGCCCTTATGCGCCTCCTGGCGCTGGTGAGGGCGTCACTGGGGTGGGAGGGGCCCCGGCGGAGCCAAGCCCGGCCGGGAACCAGGCGGAGCAAGGCCCGGCCCTTTGTTGGTGGTGCTGCGGCGCTACGGGAGCGGAGCCCGTCCGTTCGAGTGCAGGTAGCGTCTTGTGTCCCCCAACGAGTGTTGCTGCTGGCGCTGCCTTTATGCGACTCCTGGCACTGGTGAGGGCGTCACTGGGGTGGGAGGGGCCCCGGCGGAGTCAAGCCCGGCCGGGAACCAGGCAGAGCAAGGCCCGGCCCTTTGTTGGTGGTGCTGCGGCGCTACGGGAGCTGAGCCCGTCCGTTCAAGTGCAGGCAGCGTCTTGTGTCCCCCAACGAGTGTTGCTGCTGGCGCTGCCCTTATGCGCCTCCTGGCGCTGGTGAGGGCGTCACTGGGGTGGGAGGGGCCCCGGCGGAGCCAAGCCCGGCCGGGAACCAGGCGGAGCAAGGCCCGGCCTTTTGTTGGTGGTGCTGCGGCGCTACGGGAGCTGAGCCCGTCCGTTCGAGTGCAGGTAGCGTCTTGTGTCCCCAACGAGTGTTGCTGCTGGCGCTGCCTTTATGCGCCTCCTGGCGCTGGTGAGGGCGTCACTGGGGTGGGAGGGGCCCCGGCGGAGCCAAGCCCGGCCGGGAACCAGGCGGAGCAAGGCCCGGCACTTTGTTGGTGGTGCTGCGGCGCTACAGGAGCTGAGCCCGTCCGTTCAAGTGCAGGTAGCGTCTTGTGTCCCCCAACGAGTCAGTAGTTGTATCCTGGAGTCGAGAGCCCTGCTGACGCTGTCGCGGCTGACCCCGAGAAGAACTCACTACTTGGAACCCTGAACCTTTGGAGTCCTGCTGGCGCTGCCGCGGCCGAACTTCGCTGAAACCATCTTTGGAGTCCTGCTGGCGCTGCCGCGGCCCAACCTCGCTGAAACCATCTTTTGAGTCCTGCTGGCGCTGCCGCGGCCCAACATTTCTGAAACCATCTTTGGAGTCCTGCTGGCGCTGCCGCGGCCCAACCTGGCTGAAACCATCTTTGGAGTCCTGCTGGCGCTGCCGCGGCCCAACCTCGCTGAAACCATCTTTGGAGTCCTGCTGGCGCTGCCGCGGCCCAACCTCGCTGAAACCATCTTTGGAGTCCTGCTGGCGCTGCCGCGGCCCAACCTCGCTGAAACCATCTTCGGAGCCTGCTGGCGCTGCCGCGGCCCACCCTCGCTGAAACCATCTTCGGAGCCTGCTGGCGCTGCCGCGGCCCAACCTTGCGGAACCCCCCAGCTCGAGGATTGAGAGCTGAGCGTAGGGTATCCCCGTGCCAGACTGGTATTAAGACTGTCCCGCTACCCTTTTCCCCCCTGTTACCGAGACTCTGAGGATCCCTCGATCCGTTGTACCTATTACCGAAGGAACCAAACCATTAATGCTGATAAAGATTCTAAGAAGTACTCTCTTGTGTGGTGTCCCTTTGTAGTGTGTGACTACTCTGCTGTGACGATTCTAGGAGAGGGCCCTCACCCAGGAGGCCTCTCGACGGCGCTCGGCCAATTCCTTAAGGAGAGGTGGGCCTCAGGGTGGTCAGTCAGACATCTTCTGCCTCCCCAGGAACCGCCTTTCTAACACAGTGTGTTTTCTGGATTCACCAGAAGGGTGGGATCCAGTGGTGGCAGCATAAATGTGTCCAGTGCATGTGTCCCTGTCCTGGAGTAATGGTACCTGTGTCACGTGTGGTTAGGTTGAGAAATTAGGGGTGGTAGAAACTGCCTTACCAGTCTGGGGGGGCGTGTGTGGATGAATGGTGTGAGTTCTCTGGATGGGGAGCTTGCTGAATAACTGGTGTGTGTTGGATTTCATGGGTGGGCCTGAAGCTCAAGGGAGTTTCCCCTGCCCCTGTGCCATTGTGTTATTTGTTGGGGAGTGACCCTAAGGAAAGTTCTGGTCTTCCAGCCCAGTGGTGGAAGTGGCTCAGAGGAGCACAAGCCCGGTCTTCGTAGTCTGGGTGTTTTTTTTTAGGAACACCAGGTGAGGGAGCCTAGCATGTCCGTATAGAGCGTCCTTTGAGGGGGATTTCCCAGTGTGGAGGAACGTGGAGCGCCTGTAAGCAGGGCTCTAGTAGTTCTATTATCTGGCAGTACCGCTCCAGTTGGGAGGGTGCAGAAGTTCAGCTAGACGGGTGCGAGGGGGATAGGTTCCCCAGTGGAAGAACCAGTGGGTCAGGGGCCAGCCAGAAGGGTTGTGTCGCCAAGCAGTGACCATGGTGATGCCACTTCTGTCCTGAGTGTCAGGCAGACTTGTACAAGACGCATTAGTTATGTGTCACTCTCCAGGAAGTCCTGGTGCGCCAGGCATCGGACCAAACGGTACGTCCCTCGGTTGGGGAGCTTGCTGAATACTTGTGTGCTCTTGTTTTGCTCAGATACCTAAGTCCCGTCTGTTGAACTTTTCCCAAGAACGTCTGCAGAAGTGGAGCCTGCTTTTGATTTCTGTGGACTGTTTAGAGACAGAATTTTGGAATTGGTAAGGTTCTGGGAGGAGAGAGGCATAGGGGATGGAGTGATTCCAAAAGGAGTGGCTGAGGTGTCTTCCAGCCCAGTGTGGTGGAAGAGGGTTAGTGTAGCCCAGCTAGGTCTCTGTGTAGAGGCTCACGTCCTGTCTCAGAGGAGAAGGAGTGGGTGGGACTGCGTGTCTCCAGGTGCCCGAAACCCAGTCTCAGGGCCTGGAATGTTTCTGAAGGGAACGTCAGGTCGGGGGCCTAGGCTGTACCAATAGGTCATTTGAGGAAGATCTCCCAGAGTGTTTGAAGAACGTGGAACATCGGTGAACAGGGTTTCAGTAGTTCTGGTGTCTGGCAGTACTGCTACAGGTGGGAGAGTTGTGTTCTGGAGGGTGCTTCAGAAGTAGAGGTAGGGTGGGGCATTCTTGTCCGTGACCTCTGGTCAGCCTGAGGGTGCGGACCCTAGGTTGGAGGATCAGTGGTAGTTTGGAACTACACTGAGAAAGGGAGTGGAGAATGGCTATTGTAGGCCAGGGGTTACTACCCCCCACTCTGTGGATTGGCAAGGACCAGTGGTATCTGGGTGGCCTAGGGCCTGGTACTAGCCGTGGACAACTAAGGAGTACCAGTGGGGTAGCCTAGTTGGGCCTGTTTTTTTTAAGTATGTGCTTGTCTTATGGATCAACGTGGCGTAGAACCGGAGGGCGTCCCTGCAGTGCGGGCCCGCATCTGTGTTCTATCGCCCAAAGCAGGGAAATCCATCACAGTGGTGATTGGCCTACCCTGCGTTTTGGCTGGAAGGGGGTTGTGTTGGACTTGGCCCTTCTGTCAGGTTCACCCCTGAACTTTTTGCTTTTATTTCTGACATGATGTTAGTGATTTTTGGTTTCTGCGCACTTTACCACTGTGTCCCAGGGTAAAGTGCGTGCGTGTGGTAAGGTAGGCCTGCCCTCCCATAGGAATGCATTGGGAATGTATGTGTCCCTGGTAGTTCCTGATGTGTGGGGTGTGCAGGCTCAAGTCTGTTATGTGCGGACTCATGTGATTGAATGCTGCGCAATGATGTATGCTGCATGATTGTGTCTAGTGTGGAAGTGCCACTTCTAGACATTGGTGTGTGTGTGCAGTAAGGGTGCTGGCATGTGATTGGCTGGTAAGCCTGGCTCCAGGAGTCTGGGTGGGTCTGCCCTGTGGTGAATGGAGAGATTAGCATGCTGATGTGAGGGAGGGGTGCACCTGGGTCCTGAATAGGGCTGGGCTTTCCCCACACAATGCTGGCTCCGCCCCCTGTGGTGCGTCTAACGAACCTAGCCCTGCCAGTGAATAGAGTGAGGGGCTGAGCACATCAAGGGTGCTCCCAGACCAGCTGCGACTGGTTCTTCCCCGACCCTGCACCTTTAGACAAAGGATTTCTCTGTATAAAAGGAGGCTGTGACCTCTTGTCAAATGTTCTTGTTTCTGACTGGAATCTACCAGGGGCGTGCTGCTGCTTGGACCCAGGGGAAGGCTTGCCTCCCTGGGCCCAGCCCAGCCCCTGGATTGCTGATGGACTTCTTTTGGACCTGGGGGGACTGGAGGACTTTTTCTTTGGTAGGAGCTGCCTGCTCCCCTTTCCCTACCCCAGGATTCCTTCTTTACCCAAGTTGCTGGGGCCCTGCTTGCTTATGGGGTCATCCCAGAGTGCCCTGTTGCTGTCAGTGCCCCCCAGCGCCTTAAGGGCGCTTTATTTCTCATTACTGGGCAGAGCGCTGTCGTTTTCCCGAGGAGGGAAGCGCTCCTGCCCTTTCTTTGCCCCCGAGCGCACAGGTGCCTCTCTACGTCTTTATTCACATTTATTTACTTAATTATGGGTGCCCACCCCGTTTATATGGTCCATTGTGAGTGCACACCTCGCTTCTGCCGTTTATTTTAGACTTTGAGGGTGCCCACCCCTCATTTATGCCCCGAGTTTTCACCGCCACGGACCGAGCGCCTCAAAACAGGAAGCCAGGCACTACGGTGCCTGACGCGGGGCGGGACTTCCGGTTTTGGAGGGAAGTCCCGCCTGCCGCCGCGCCACGATTGGCTGCCCGCTGCCGCCGGGAAAGAAAAAAACGAAGCCGGCCGACTGATGGCCTCCCCGCAGCCCGGGGCTCCCATGTGCTGGAGGGAGCCCCGGAAGTAAAGTCCCACCCCCGCCTGGTGTCGGGCCGAGAGAGAAAAGAAGCCGAGCCGGACCCAGCAGGCACCTTTCCTGGAGTCCCGGTCCCGAGATGGGGGACCGGGTGAAGAAGGGCGCCAGCAAACAGCAGTGGACAGCGGGTGGGGGCGCGAGGCACATTGCCGGTGCCTGCCCCCACCGCAAGCGCCAGGAGTTGACCTATGGCCGCCCTTAGGAGCCCCCCGCCAGAGAACAGCCCGGTAAGTGTGGAGGGCTGCGGGGAGAAGCTCCGGGTAGGCATTGTGGTGCCTTCAATGCACAGTGGCTCAGTTACATGTCGGGCGGCCCCGGATGGCAGTGGGCCACTCCAACGTTTCAGCAGGCCTATTCCCTTCCCCCACCACTTTGACTGTAATTTCAGGTGCCGCGTGTGGCCCCTACCCTGGGCATTTGTATTTAAAGTACCGTCGCGCGCCACAGTACTGGGGGGCGAGTCCTCCTTCATGAAGAGGGGGCGCAGCATTCTTTTAAGAGCCTAGAGGGCTCCTTGGGACATCATATTTTTAGAGCCCAGATGGCTCCAACCAATTTGACAGAGCCAGAGGGTTCCGAGGCCCCGCAGTATTGTTCTAGAGCCTAGAGTGCTCCTCAAAATGCACAGTACTTACCCAGAGCCCGAGGGCTCCAGCCCTTTTGCGCAGTCCTTGTCCTGGGGTCCAGTGAGGGCCCCGCCGCAGTTTTTGATTCACAGCTGCCCAGCAAGTAGTGGGCAGCTGCACCGTTTAGGTTTTCCTTCCTCCTATGGACTTGTACTTTGGACTGAGATGCACTCCTTCATCCCTACCCTGGCCTTCCCCAGCTGCGCAGCACTTAGTGCCAGCTGCAGCGTTTAGGCCCTGTTCTGTCCCTATCCTCAGCTGCCCAGCAAGTAGTGGGCAGCTGCTACGTTTAGGTTTTGGCGCAGTGGCGCAACCTGGACTTTGATGTAAGTTCTGTGCTAATGTGATTTCTGGGAATTGTTCTTTGCTGCACCTCTGAATGTGTTTTTGATGCGTCATGTGCCTTGTTCTTACACCGCTGAATGTATAGTTATGCATCATGTGTCTTCCTTCCCTACACCTCTGAATATTGTGATGCATCATGTGTAATATGTTCATGCTTATACCCCTAGATGTATGGTGATACTTAGGTGGTTGTTTTCTCCTAGTACAGGTGTTGCTAGTGAGGTCCTGGTTCCCTGCGTGACATTCTCCTAAGGTGGTTAGGGTTGCGTAGGTGGTACTTACCTCTTACCAGTGCTTACTGGTTGTGTGCTACATGGTTATTTGGTGTTTAACTATCTCCAAGGGCCTGATACTGAGCCTGCCCCCTGACCAGAGTCCCAGGACCAGTGAACTCTATTGTGCCTTCTCTGACAAAGTGCTGGGACTTGTCTGATCTCTGTGGGCCGCTGGGGCATCGCCTGAAGTGTGCCTCGCTCACTCCCCTGCAGCTCGTGCCTAGCCGCCCCCGCCATGAGCTGCACCGCTCCTTGTGAAGCCGTGCTCTGCTCCGCCTGGGCTGCCCGCATCCTGCACCTCGGCAGCTTGTGCCTGGGCCGCCCTCATGCCTCGAGCCGCGCCGCTCTCCTCTGAGTCGCGTCCGCTTCGCTGGGCCGCCCGCACCCTGCCCCCTCCTCCTCTGAGCCCACATCTTGGTTGCACCAACCAAACGCTTGTAGCGCGTGGGTCGCCACCGCCCTCTCAGGCCTACTGAGGAGATCACTTAATTATATGTTCTATATTCTAAAAGTGTTATTTCTAAAAGTGCTTATTCCAGACAGTGGTCCAGGTGGCCCTGTCCTGTATATATCCCCTGTAAATTCTGCCCGTGCCTCTGGCACATTGTAAAGTATGTGGTTATTATCTAATGTGTTTTGGTGTAATACAAAGGCTATTTTTATATATATATATATAACCTTGTGTGGAGTTTCCTTTGTGGTGGGCCTTGGGTGTTGTTGCTGGGGGTGCATGCGCAAACACTTAACTCACATTGCCTCCGAGTTTAGCCTCACTGCTCGTGCTACGTTACCAAGGGGGGGAGCAGGGGTTATCTTGGCATGTAACTCCCTTGCCCTGACACGGAAGTGGTGGTCTCTGACTGACTTTGGCGCAAGCCCTGGCCAGGCAGGGATCCCATTTCTAACATACACAATCAAATACAGTCACTCACCCTCACCCACCCTCACTCACCCTCACTCACCTTCATACCTTCACCCTCACAACCCTCTCACCCTCACTCCTCACCTTCACCCCCTCACACCCCCACACACCCTCACCCTCACACCCCTTCACCCCCACCCTCACACCCCCTCACCCTCACCCTCACACCCCCACACACTCACACACCCTCACACCCTCTCACCCTCACAAACACTCACACACTGTCACTCACACTCACCCATCCTCACACACCCTCACTCACCCTCACACCCTCACCTCCCTCACCCTCACAACCCTCTCACCCTCACTCACCCTCACCTGCTAACACCACCAACACACCCTCACGCTCACACCCCCTCACCCTCACATACCTCCTCACCCTCACACCCCCTCACTCTCACGCCCCCACACCCCTTCATCCTCACCCTCACACACCCTCACCCTCACATACCCTCACCCTCACACATGCTCCCCCTCACACACCCTCACCCTCACTCACCCTCTCACCCTCACACACCCTCTTACCCTCACAAACCATCTCACCATCACACACCCTCTCACCCTCACACCCCCTCACCCTTGCATCCCCTGACCCTCACATCCCCTCACCCTCCCTCACACCCTCACCCTCACACACCCTCACCCTCACACACCCTCACCCTCGCCCTCACATACCCTCACCCTCACACACCCTCACACTCTCACACACCCACTCACACACCCTCTAACCCTCACACCCCCTCACCCACACATGCCCTCACCATCACACCCCCACACCCTCACCCTCACACACCCTCACTCACCCTCTCACCCTCACACACCCTCTCACCCTCACACCTCCTCACCCTCAAACACCTTCACCTTGTCACCCTCACCCTCATACACCCTCACACCCCCTCACCCTCACATCCTCACCCTCACAGCCACTCACACTCACACCCTCACCCTCAGAACCCCTCACCCTCATAACCCCACACCCCACACCCTCCCCCTCACAACCCCACACCCTCTCCCTTAACCCTCTCACCCTCACTCCCCCTCCCACCCCACACCCCGCACCCTCACACCCCACACCCTCACACACACCCTCACCCTCACACACCCTCACCCTCATTCACCCTCACCCTCACACCCCCTCACCCTCATACCCCCACACACCCTCACACACCCTCACCCACACACCTTCACACCCCCTCACCCTCATACCCTCACACACTCACCCTCACATCCCCTCACACCCTCCCCCTCACACCCCCCTCACACACCCTCTCACCCTCACAAACACTCACACACTGTCACTTACACTCACCCATCCTCACACACCCTCACTCACCCTCACTCACCCTCACACCCTCACCTCCCTCACCCTCACATTCCTCTCACCCTCACTCACCCTCACCCACTAACACCACCAACACACCCTCACCCTCACACCCCCTCACCCTCACACCCCCTCACCCCCTCACCCTCACATACCTCCTCACCCTCACACCCCCTCACTCTCATGCCCCCACACCCCCTCATCCTCACCCTCACACACCCTCACCCTCACACATGCTCCCCCTCACACACCCTCACTCACCCTCTCACCCTCACACACCCTCTTACCCTCACAAACCATCTCACCATCACACACCCTCTCACCCTCACACCCCCTCACCCTCGCATCCCCTGACCCTCACATCCCCTCACCCTCCCTCACACCCTCACCCTCACACACCCTCACCCTCGCCCTCACACACCCTTACCCTCACACACCCTCGCACTCTCATTCTCACTCACCCTTTCACCCTCACACACCCTCTAACCCTCACACACCCACTCACCCTCACACACCCTCTCACCCTCACACCCCCTCACCCACACACGCCCTCACCATCACACCCCAACACCCTCACCCTCACACACCCTCACTCACCCTCTCACCCTCACTCACCCTCTCACCCTCACACCCTCTCACCCTCACACACCCTCTCACACCCTCACTCTCACACACCCTCACCCTCACACACCTTCACCCTCACACCCTAACCCTCACACACCCTCAAACCCTCACCCAATAACACCCCGTCACAAACATACAAACCCTCACACCCCCTCACCCTCAAACACCCTCACCTTGTCACCCTCACCCTCATACACCCTCACCCTCACACCCCCTCACCCTCACACCCTCACCCTCACCCTCACAGCCACTCACCCTCACACCCTCACCCTCAGAACCCCTCACCCTCATAACCCCACGCCCTCCCCCTCACAACCCCACACCCTCTCCCTCACACCCCCTCACCCTCACTCCCCCTCACACCCCACACCCCCGCACCCTCACACCCCACACCCTCACACAGACCCTCACCCTCACACACCCTCACCCTCATTCACCCTCACCCTCACACCCTCACCCCCCCACAAACCCTCACCCACACACCTTCACAGCCCCTCACCCTCATACCCCCTCACGCTCACACTGTTACACCCCCTCACACCCCTTCACCCTCCGACCCCCTCACCCTCACACCCCCTCACCCTCACATCCCCTCACCCTGTCACCCTCACACCCCCTCACTCACCCTCACACACCCTCACCCTCACACCCCCTCACCCTCACCCTCACACCCCCTCACCCTCACACACCTCCTCAGCCTCACACCCCCTCACTCTCATACCACCTCACCCTTACACCCCCTCATCCTTACCCTCACACACCCTCACCCTCACACACCCTCTCACCCTCACACACCTTCTCACCCTCACACCCCCGCACCCACACACATCCTCACATCCCCTCACATCTCCTCACCTTCTCTCAAACCCTCACCCTCACATCCCCTCACCCTCACACCCCTTCACACACCCTCGTGCACCCACGACCTCACACACCCTCACCTTCACTCACCCTCACTCACCCTCACACACCCTCTCACCCTCAGACACCCTCTCGCCCTCACACACCCTCTCACCCTCCCACCCCTCACCCACTCACCCTCACATCCCCTCACACCCTCACCCTCACACCCCCCTCACACACCCTCTCACCCTCACACACCATCACATATAGTCACTCACCCTCACCCACCCTCACACACCCTCATACCCTCACACCCTCACAACCCTCTCACCCTCACTCACCTTCACCCCCTCACACCCCCACACACCCTCACCCTCACACCCCTTCACTCCCACCCTCACACCCCCTCACCCTCACACCCCCACACCCTCACACACTCTCACACCCTCTCACCCTCACAAACACTCACACCCTCACATCCCTCACCCTCACAACCCTCTCACCCTCATTCACCCTCACCCGCTCACACCCCCAACACACCCTCACCCTCACACCCCCTCAACCTCACACCCCCTCACCCTCACCCCCTCACCCTCACATACCTCCTCACCCTCACACCCCCTCACTCTCAAACCCCCTCACCCTCACATACCGTCACCCTCACACACGCTCCCCCTCACACCCTTACCCTCATTCACCCTCTCACCCTCACACACCCTCTCACCCTCACAAACCATCTCACCATCACAAACCCTCTCACCCCCTCACCCTCGCATCCCCTCACCCTCACATCCCCTCACCCTCCCTCACACCCTCACCCTCACACACCCTCACCCTCGCCCTCACACACCCTCACCCTCACACACGCTCACACCCTTACCCTCACTCACCCTTTCACCCTCACACACCCTCTCACCCTCACACACCCACTCACC